>NC_064926.1:476959957-477262987 GCF_023897955.1 Schistocerca gregaria
TCAGTTATAGAATTTTGGAACACGTATTATGTTCGAGTATAATGACTTTTCTGGAGACTAGCAATCTACTCTGTAGGAATCAGCATGGGTTTCGGAAAAGACGATCGTGTGAAACCCACTCGCGCTATTCCTTCACGAGACTCAGATGGCCATAGACACGGGTTCCCAGGTAGATGCCGTGTTTCTTGGCTTCAGCAAGGCGTTTCATACAGTTCCCCAAAGCCGTTTAATGAACAAAGTAAGAGCATATGAACTATCAGACCAATTGTGTGATTCGATTGAAGAGTTCCTAGATAACAGAACGCAGCATGTCATTGTCAGTGAAGAGAAGTCTTCCGAAGTAAGAGTGATTTCAGGTGTGCCGCAGGGCAGTGCCGTAGGGCCGTCGCTATTCACAATATACTGGGTGATCAAAAAGTCAGTATAAATTTGAAACTGAAATAATCACGGAATAATGTAGATAGAGAGGTACAAATTGACACACATGCTTGGAATGACCTGTCATTTTATTAGAACCAAAAAAATACAAAAGTTCAAAAAATGTCCGACAGATGGCACTTCATCTGATCAGAAAAGCAATAATCAGCATAACAAAGTAACAGAAAGCAAAGATGATGTTCTTTACAGGAAATGCTCAATATGCCCACCATCATTCCTCAACAATAGCTGTAGTCGAGGGATAATGTTGTGAACAGCACTGTAAAGCATGTCCGGAGTTATGGTGAGGCATTGGCGTCGGATGTTGTCTTTCAGCATCCCTAGAGATGTCGGTTGATCACGGTACACTTGCAACTTCAGGTAACCCCAAAGCCAATAACCGCGGCGGCTGAGCACACGATCATCACCAGACGACTCGCGCAAGAGATGTTTCACGCGTCTAGAAATATGGGGTGTTTTTTTCCTCCTTGGTTCTAATAAAACCCCAGTCATTCTAAGCATTTGCGTCAATTTTTACTTCTCTATTTACATTATTCCAGGGTTTATTAAGTTTTCAAATTTATACTAACTTTTTGATCACCCTGTATATAAATGACCTCGTGGATAACATCGGAAGTTCACTAAGGCTTTTTGCGGATGATGCTGTAGTCTATCGAGAGGTTGTGACAGTGGAAAATTGTACTGAAATGCAGGAGGATCTGCAGCGAATTGATGCATGTGCAGGGAATGGCAATTGAATCTCAAAGTAAACAAGTGTAATGGGCTGCGATTACATAGAAAGAAAGATCCTTTATCATTTAGCTACAATATAACAGGTCAGCAACTGGAAGCAGTTAATTCCATAATTTATCTGAGAGTAGGCATTAAAATGGAAGGACCATTTAAAATTAATCGTCGGTAAAGCAGATGCCAGACTGAGATTCATTGGAAGAATCCTAAGGAAATGCAGTCCGAAAACAAAGGAAGTAGGTTACAGTACACTTGTTCGCCCACTGCTTGAATACTGATCATCGGTGTGGGATCCGTACCAGATAGGGTTGATGGAAGAAATTTAGAAGACCCCACGGAGTGCAGCGAGCTTCGTTACAGGATCATTTAGTTATCGTGAAAGCGTTACGGAGATGATAGATAAACTCCAGTGGAAGACTCTACAAGACGGACGGTCAGTATCTCGGCATAGGCTTTTGTTGAAGTTTCGAGAACATACCTTCACCGAGGAAAAAAATGGTTCAAATGGCTCTGAGCACTATGGGACTTAACTGCTGAGATCATCAGTCCCCTAGAACTTAGAACTACTTAAACTTAACTAACCTAAGGACATCACACACATGCATGCCCGAGGCAGGATTTGAACCTGCGACCGTAGCGGTGCGCGGTTCCAGACTTTCACCGAGGAGTCAAGCAGTATATTGTTCCCTCCTACGTGTATCTCGAGAAGAAAAAGAAACCATGAGGATAAAATCAGAGAGATTAGAGCCCACACAGGGGCATACCGACAATCTTTCTTTCCACGAACAATACGATACTGGAATAGAAGGGAGAACCGATAGAGGTACTCAAGGTACCCTCCACCACACACCGTCAGGTGGCTTTCGGAGTATTGCGTTGTATGGATGTAGATGTTCCTTTCCAGAACAAACAGGTATTGACATGTTCTCGTCTTTGTTATACAAAACTGGTTTTAGATTCATGTGAAAAGTAAAAATAGGCAATAATTTATAAATTAAATGATAACATGAAAGGAAAGGATAGGGAAGGGATTACTGATGTCAGCCGCATCAGGACTTGTGCAGCATCAGCGGCGACGAGCGAAAATGTGTGCCGGATCAGAATCAGAACACAGGACCTTCAGCTTAGAAGACAATTGCATTAAAAACTGCCCCACCGAAACACAGTGTTCATTGCAACTGCACAGATCATCTCGGCATGCCTCTTGGCACATTCTCACCCAACGCCACCTACCAACAGTTCCCGTCTGTCCTCCATGCTGCCGGCCGGGGTGACCGAGCGGTTCTAGGCGCTACAGTCAGGAACCGCGCGACTGCTACGGTCGCAGGCTCGAATCCTGCCTCGGGCATGGATGTGTGTGATGTCCTTAGGTTAGTTACGTTTAAGTAGTTCTAAGTTCTAGGGGACTGATGACCACAGATGTTAAGTCCCATAGTGCTGAGAGCCATTTGAACCATTTTTTGTCCTCCATGCTAAGTACTGAGGGATTCCAGCGGGTGGCTGGACTAATCGTACATCTGCACTACATGTGGTGGATCCATTGCCCATCAAGTCGAATCACTTATATGACTGCATGGGGCCTGTTTTTCCAGACACGTCCAAAAGAACAGACGTGACACATTCATATCAGTTTGTTCGCTTTGATAGGCAATGCAACCAGCAAATTCAGTACGGATACACAATTACATCCTCCTATGGAAATCTCTGAATAGAGAACTTGGAGGGTATGTACAGAGACTGCAGATGTGTGGCGCTGGTTGGGAATTTGGATCGGCCAAGAGGTGTGCTGTGATAGTCCACACAGATGCGATAAACACTTTGTACAGGTGGCGGAGTTTTTAACGCAACTGCCTAATAAGCAGGAGACCCTGGGTTCGTATCCTGGTCGGACACACATTTTCGCCCGTCGCCGATGGTGCCACAAAAAGTTCTGATGCAGCTAACATCAATAACCCCGTCTCTCTTCTTTCCATTCTCCCCCTTCTACTTAAATTTACGTGTTATGTTTCACAGCTGCAAATTCATCGTGCTGTCTGTTCTTTTGGTGGTAATTAAGCCAAGAGGCGAGGAGGAGGAGGAGGAGGTGGAGGAGGGGATTAGTGTTTAACGTCTAGCCGACATCGAGGTCATTAGAGATGGAAAGAGACGAGGAGATGCCTATGTTTGAGACAACTGATATAGCGATGTCCCTATGAACGTGGCGTATTCTGCCGAGCACAGTTTATGCCCACACAGCTCTGGCTTTGGAAATACACTGGCGTGCAAAACTTAAGGACGAAATTAACTTTCATCTGTCAGTGCCCAGTAAGACAGTTCAGAGAAACTTGGACGATACACTGAAAGAACTGATATATTATAGTTCAGGAGGTAACTAAACGAAATACGCAATGAGTCGAAAACAAGTGTCACTTTCGTTCAGGCACAATAATTACACCCAAGTCACCACCATTTATGATTATCCCCTGGACATTACTAACGATGCGACTTGGTTTTTAATAGGGATGTGATCATCTTGGACAGCAATGTATTCCCATGCGGGCCACAAGGCAGGTAACGGTCGGCCTCGGTGGCCGAGTGGTTCTAGGCGCTTCAGTCCGGAACCGCACGAATGCTACGGTCGCAGGTTCGAATCCTGCCTCGTGCATGGATGTGTGGGATGTCCTTAGGTTATTTAGGTTTAAGTAGTCTAGGGGACTGATGACCTCAGATGTTAAGTCCCATAGCGCTCAGAGCCATTTGAAGGCTGGCAAGGAATTCTTGTGGCAGAACATTTCAATCCTTCACCAGTGCAGCTGACAATTGCTCGACGGTTGCTGGTGCACCTGGAGGCACTGCGGTAGGTCCCCAACGCAATCCAACGATGGTCGAGTTCTTTAAGTTAGGCTAGTTCATTCGCCAAATATCTTCTCGTTCCAAAACCTCCTTCAGCTTGGCTGCTCGATACAGTCGCGCATTGTCATCCATAAAAATGACATCAGGTCCGAATGAGCCCCTGAAATGGCGCAAACGTGGAAGGAGTACAATGTCGCAGTAACATTGACCAGCGATGGTACACCTACATCTACATGGTTACTCTGTAATTCACACTTAAGTGCCTGGCAGACGGTTCATCGATCATTTTCGTACAACTTCTCTACCATTCCACTCTCGAATGGCGCGTGGGAAAAAGAAACACCTAAATCTTTCCGTTAGAGCTCTGATTCCTCTTTTTCGATTATGATGATCATTTCTCCCTACGTAGGTGCGTGTCAACAAAAAAGTTTCGCATTCAGAAGAGAAAGTTGGTGACTAATAATTTCGTAAATAGGTCCCTCCGCAAAGAAAATCGCCTTTGTTTGAGTGACTGCCACCCTAACTCGCGTAAAATATCAGTGACGCTCTCACCCCTATTGCACGATAACACGAAAAGAACTGCCCATCTCTGCACTTTTTCGATGTCTTATGTCAATCCTACCTGGTAAGCATCCCACACCGCGCAGCAATATTCCAGCAGAAGACGGACAAGTGTAATGTAGGCTGTCTCTTTAGTGGGTTTGTCGCATCTTGTAAGTGTCCTGTCAACAAAGCGCAGTCTTTATTTCCCCTTCCCCACAATATTATCTACGTGGTCTTTCCAATTTAAGTTGCTCGTAATTATAATTCCTAGGTATTTAGTCGAATTGACAGTCCTTAGATTTGTGCGATTTATCGTATACCAAAAATTTATCGGGTTTCTTTTAGTGCCCGTGTGAATGACCTCGCACTCTTCTTTGTTTAGTGCCAATTGCAACTTTTCGCACCATACATAAATTCTCTCTAGATCATGTTGTAATTGGAACTGATCTTCTGATGATTTTACTAGACGATAAATTACATCGTCATCTGCAAACAGTGTAAGGGGGCTGCTCAGAATATCACATAGATCATTTACGTAAATCAGGAACAGCAGATTGCCTATGACACTGCCTTGCGGAATGCCAGATATCACTTCTGTTCTGCTCGATGATTTACCGTCTATCACTACGAACTGTGACCTCTCTGAGAGGAAATCTACTCGATGATTTACCGTCTATCACTAAGAACTGTGACCTCTTTGAGAGTAAATCACGAATCCAGTCACACAAATGAGACGATACTCCATATGCATGCAATTTGATTAATAGTCTCTTGTGAGTAACGTTATCAAAAGCCTTCTGGAAATTTAGGAATATGGAATCATTCCCTTCTCGACAGCACTCATTACTTCATGGGAATAACTATGTGTGTTGCACAAGAACGATATTTTCTGCATCTGTGTTGGTTATGTATCAATAAGTCATTTTCTTCAAGGTGATTCATAATGTTCGAGTACAGTATATGCTCCAAAATCCTACTGCAAATTGAGGTCAGTGTTATGGGTCTGTAATTCAATGGGTTACTCCTATTTCCTTTCTTGAATATTGGTGTGACCTGTGCTGCTTTCCAGTCTTTAGGAACAGACCTTTCGTCAAGTGAGCGGTTGTATATGATTGCCAAGAAAGACACTACTGTGTGTGCATACTCTGAAAGGAACCTGATTGGTATACCATCTGGTGCGAAAGACTTGTCTTTCTTAAGTGATATGAGTTGTTCTGCAGCACCTAAGATATCTACTTTGTACCGTGTTCAAAAATTTTGTCTCCCCACACCAGAACATTGGAACCCCAAAACGATCATTTTCGAGATCACGGCGAGCGGCAGGAATACGTAATGTACCTAGAAACATTGTCGAACACAGTGGTGTTGGTGGTCTAGATGTTATGGTGTGGCATGATTTTGCATGGGCGTACTGACCTCCAAATTATTGAACACGGTAGACTGGCCAGCCAACGTCATTGTGAAAGGGTAGTCTTTCTCCGTGTGCTTCTTTTGAGGGGTGCATTCGGCCTGACTACATCTTTGTGGATGACAGTGCACGATCGTGTTGTACAGTGGAGGACGAGAGAATATTCGTCGAATGTGCTGCTCGTTTCCCCACCTTAAGTCCCATACAGCACGTGTGGGACGCATTGGGGAGAGATACTGCAGCACATCCACATGCGCCAACAACCATCCACCAGTTGCCAGTCACGCTGGCCGAGGAATGGCACGCAGTTTTACCAACCAAGTAGGCAGCGTTGGATCACGTTGCAGTGTATTTATTGCCGTTCATCGTGCTCACGCAGGCCCTTAAGAATCATGTTCCCCCTTCTGCAATGTCCAAGTGACCATCACGAATCACGGTGAAATCATTGCAGATGTTGTCCTCAATAGTAGCGCCGTTTCTTTTTGCCTCACCGGTATTTCTTTCTGATACCCCTGCACTATACTGTACTAGTTCTTTCCCAAGTTCCCTCGCGGTGTGTTATTTGGCGCTAACATCGTATGAAAGTTACTTCCGGCCTGTTTTGCACACCTGTGTACGTCCCACCCAGCTGTCTGGCTCCCACTCCGACAACCTGTTGATGTCGAGTCGGCGCACACCGCCCGGTGGAAATAAACGGCCGCTCCGCGCCGTAGCGTAATCGGCTGGCAGCGGCTCCCGCCAGAGCGTAGCCTGAGGAGTGCAAGGTGCGCCCCGCCGCCATTATGCGCGGCTAATTCTGTCGGCCGGTGGGCTCGCAGTCGCCTCACGCGCCCGCCTGCCGCCGTAATGGTTTCCTTTAATTGTGGGCGCGCGCCGGCCGCACACTGATGAGGCGTATGACGTCCGCCACGTCTGCGGGCCGCCCTGCCACCCACCACTCACCTCTCGTCATCGGGCGCAGTCCAGTGTCTCCACTGCAGCAGGTGTTGGTCCGCGGGGAAAGTATGAGAGAGAGACATCTAAAACTATCCTCACCGCTCTTGCATTATTCCGAAGTATGCTGACAGAAAAAAAATCACAACACCAAAAAATAATTACTGTAGAGTCATCTAATTACTCGAATACATTTGTCGAAAAAACATACACTACTGGCCATTAAAATTGCTACACCAAGAAGAAATGCAGATGATAAACGGGTATTCATTGGACGAATATATTGTACTAGAACTGACATGTGATTACATTTTCAAGCAATTTGGGTGCATAGATCCTGAGAAATCAGTACGCAGAACAACCACCCCTGGCCGTAATAACGGCCTTGATACGCTTGGGCATTGAGTCAAACAGAGCTTGGATGGCGTGTACATGTACAGCTGCCCATGCAGCTTCAACACGATACCACAGGTCATCACGAGTAGGGACTGGCGTATTGTGATGAGCCACCATTGACCAGACGTTTTCAATCGGTGAGAGATCTGGAGAATGTGCTGGCCAGGGCAGCAGTTGAACATTTTCTGTATCCAGAAAAACCCGTACAGGACTGCAACATGCGGTCGTGCATTATCCTGCTCAAATGTAGAGTTTCGCAGGAATCGAATGAAGGGTACATTCACGGGTCGTAACACATCTGAAATGTAACGTCCACTGTTCAAAGTGTCGTCAATGAGAACAAGAGGTGACCGAGACGCGTAACCAATGGCACCCCATAGCATCACGCCGGGTGATACGCCAGTATGGCGATGACGAATACACGCTTCCAATGTATGTTCACCTCGATGTCGCCAAACACGGATGCGACCATCATGATGCTGTAAACAGAACCTGGATTCATCAGAAAAATGACGTTCTACCACTCGTGCACCCAAGATCGTTGTTGAGTACACCATCGCAGGGGCTCCTGTCTGTGATGCAGCGTCAAGGGTAACCGGAGCCATGGTCTCCGAGCTGATAGTCTATGCTGCTGCAAAAGTCGTCGAACTGTTCGTGCAGATGGTTGTTGTCTTGGAAACGTCCCTATCTGTTGACTCAGGGATCGAGACGTGGCCGCACCATCCGTTACAGCCAGGTGGATAAGATGCCTGTCATCTCGACTGCTAGTGATAGGAGGCCGTTGAGATCCAGCACGGCGTTCCGTATTAGCCTCCTGAACCCACCGATTCCATATTCCGCTAACAGTCATGGGATCTCGACCAACGCGAGCAGCAATAAACCGCAATCGCGATAGGCTACAATCCGACCTTTATGAAAGTCGGAAACGCGATGATACGCATTTCTCCTCCTTACATGAGGCATCACAACGTTTCACCAGGCAACGCCGGTATACTGCTGTTTGTGTATGAGAAATCTGTTGGAAACTTTCCTCATGTCAGCACGTTGTGGGTGTCACCACCGACGCCAATCTTGTGTGAACGCTCTGAAAAGCTTATCATTTGCATATTACAGCATCTTCTTCCTGTCGGTTAAATTTCGCGTCTGTAGCACATCTTCGTGGTGTAACAATTTTAATGGCCAGTAGTGTATTTCACTGATTAAAATTGCAAGACCACAGGTTAATGAAAGCGCTATATTAATCATTGCAAAGGTGAAATGCTGGCACATTAATATCCAGTGTAAACCCCAGAATATCGAACAGAAGCATGCAAACGTGCATGCAATGTATTGTACAGGTGCCCGATGTCAGTTTGTGCGATAGAGTTCCATGCGTGTGGCACTTGGTCAGTCGCTACGTCGACGGGTAAAGCTGTTTGTTGTTGCCCGATGATCACCCATATGTGCTCAATTAGAGACAGATATAGTAATCGAGCAGCCCAAGGTAACATGTCGACAGTCTGCAGAGCGTGTTGGATCACATCAGCGGTATGTGACAGAGTATTGAGAAACATCCTCTGGAATGCTGTTCATGAATGGCACATCAACAGGTCGAATCACAAGACAGGCGTATAATTTTGCAGTCTGTGTGCGTGGGATAACCAAGAGACTGTTCCAGCTGTCATACGAAATCGTACCCCAGACCATAACTCCAGGTGTAAGTCCAGCGGTTCTAGAACGCAGACAGGTTGCTTGCAGGCCCATAACTTGCCTCCTTCCAACAAACGCATGGCCATCACTTGCACCGAAACAGGACCGGCTTTCATCAGAAATCACAGCAGACATCAACTTTGCCGTTCAAAAAATGGTTCAAATGGCTCTAAGCACTATGGGACCTAACACCTGAGGTGATCAGTCCCCTATACTTAGAACTACGTAAAACTAAATAACCTAAGGACATCACACACATCCATGCCCGAGGCAGGATTCGAACCTGCGACCGTAGCAGCAGCGCGGATCAGGACTGAAGCGCCTAGAACCTCTCGGCCACAGTGGCCGGCTCTGCCGTTCAATGAGCTCTCGCTTCTCACCACTGAAGTCACAAACAGAGGTGGTTTGAGGTCAGTGGAATGCTTGCTAGAAGGTGTCTGGCTCTGAGCTGTCCTTGAAGTACCCATTTTGTAAGAGTTCGTTCTGTCACTGTGGTGCCAACTGCTGCTCAAATTGCTGCTGCAGATGCCGTACAATGCGCCGGAACCATATGCCGAACACGATGGTCTCCCTTCTGAGTAGTGCCACATGGCGGTCTGCAGCCCGAGCTCCTCTCGACCTTGCAATCTCATAACCACCGCTGTCATTTACAGTGGCTACGTTCCTGCCAAGTCTTTCTGCATTACTGCAGAAGGAACATCCAGCTTTGCGTAGCTCTATTACACGACCTCGCTGAAACTCAGTAAGGTGCTGACAATGGCGTCTTTGTCGCCTTACAAGCATTCTTGAATAATATAATTTCTCCACGTGTAACTTCTAACTAATGGTCAAGACTGTTACTTCGTGTATTTAAAGCGAACCTGATTTGCATCCTTATAAGTGGTGCGAAATTTCAAAAGAAATCATCTTTCAGTGGCAGAAACACGCCTGCCAACTTTCTTTTATGTCGCACAATTCGTTCTTGGTGTTACGATTTTTTTCCGTCATTGTATATGCTGCCACTTTTATAGTACGAAAATCTCCCCTATAAAAATCCATATGGATTCTGCAGATATCTTGTGAACCTCATTTCCTTTTGCTCGTCCACGCCGGCTGGAGTGACGGTGCGGTTCTGCAATCTGGAACCGGGCGACCGCTACGGTCGCAGGTTCGAATCCTTCCTCGGGCATGGATGTGTGTGATATCCTTAGGTTAGTTAGGTTTAATTAGTTCTAAGTTATAGGCGACTGATGACCTCAGAAGTTAAGTCGCATAGTGCTCAGAGCCATTTGCTAGCGATGGCATCGTGTTCATCGACTTCATTTAATACCGTTCCACACTCTCGATTACCGAGCGAGGTGGCGCAGTGATTAGCACACTGGACTCGCATTCGGGAGGACGACGGTTCAAACCTGGATCCGGCCATCCCGATTTAGGTATCCCGTGATTTACTTAAATCGCTGCAGGCAAATGATGGGATGGTTCCTTTGAAAGGGCAGGACCGGCTTCCTTTCCCATCCTTCCATAATCCCATGGCACCGATGACCTCGCTCTTTCACCCCTCCTCCAAACCAACCAAGCAACGGTCCCTCTTACGCCGTCTCACCATGGT
The DNA here is from genome assembly GCF_023897955.1 of Schistocerca gregaria. Classification (NCBI taxonomy): domain Eukaryota; kingdom Metazoa; phylum Arthropoda; class Insecta; order Orthoptera; family Acrididae; genus Schistocerca; species Schistocerca gregaria. The sequence goes on from NC_064926.1 coordinate 476,970,517, forward strand.
GGCATCCGTTTGGCCACTGGCGCCTTTTACACCAGCCCAGCTGAGAGTCTGTATGCAGAAGCTGCCGAACTACTGCTGTCCTACCGCTATGACTTTCTCTTTAGCAGGTATGCACGCAGTTTGTCTGCCATGCGCGGCCACCCATCCTATGCCTTCTTCTATGACTCCTTTGATCGCCTGTATGGGGCGCTTCCCTCTTCCCTATTCTCCTGCAGTTCACTTTCGGCTCTTGCTCCGGCAGCTTAACTTCACGCTATCTGTCACTTCGCCGGTGAGTATGAAACCTTCACCACCTTGACTTCGTGCGGCGGTGCGTGTTCACCTTGGCCTTCACTCGCTTCCTAAGGAGACTACTGCAGCCTCGCTCTGTCACCTTTTTCACGACCTTCGCGTGGAATTTCGCAATAGTACCTTTGCTTACATTGATGGATGTCGGACTGACCGTGGTGTCTGATGTTCCATCGTCATTGGCACCGACGTTTTTCGGTATCGAAACATTGCTCAATGTTTACCGCAGAGCTCTTCGCCCTGTGTCAGGTCCCGCAGTACATCAATTGTGTCATCTGCTCAGACTCTCTCAGCTCCCTTCAAAGTCTCTCTGTGGTGCACATCGTGCATCCCTTGGTGCAACGGGTACAGGAAGGCTGTCACTTGCTCACTCTTCATGGAGCCACTGTGATGTCCGACAGAACGCATGTGGAACCAGTTCTTAAATATCAAGGACTAACAAAAGTTGTAGACCAGTCTGCCTTAATAGAGGGAGAAGTACATACATCCAGGCCAGAAGGATGAACTGATACTATCGCATGGAGAGGTAATCCATGAGGACGCCTGAATCATCGTCATTCCTACGGCACACTCATGCGGTACAATTATACACTACTCGCCATTAAAATTGCTACACCACGAACATGACGTGCTAGAGACGCGAAATTTAACCGACAGGAAGGAGATGCTGTGATATGCAAATGATTAGCTTATCAGAGCATTCACACAAGGTTGGCGCCGGTGGCGACACCTACAATGTGCTGACATGAGGAAAGTTTCCAGCCGATTTCTCATACACAAACACCAGTTGACCGGCGTTGCGTGGCGAAACGTTGTTGTGATACCTCGTGTAAGGAGGAGAAATGCGTACCATCACGTTCCCGACTTTGATAAAGGTCGAATTGCAGCCTATCGAGATTGAAGTTTATCGTATCGCGACATTGCTGCTCGCGTTGGTCGAGATCCCATGACTGTTAGCAGAATATGGAATCGGTGGGTTCAGGAGGGTAATACGGAACGCTGTGCTGTATCTCAACGGCCTCGTATCACTAGCAGTCGAGATGACAGGCGTCTTATCCACATGACTGTAATGGATCGTGCAGCCACGTCTCGATCTCTGAGTCAACAGATGGGGACGTTTGCAAAACAACCATCTGCACGAACAGTTGTTTGCAGCAGCATGAACTATCAGCTCGGAGACCATGGCTGCGGTTACCCTTGACGCTGTATCACAGACAGGAGCGAATGCGATGGTGTACTCAACGACGAACCTGGGTGCATGAATGGCAAAACGTCATTTTTTCTGATGAATCTAGGTTCTGTTTACAGAATCGTGATGGTCGCATCAGTGTTTCGCCACATCGCCGTGAACGCACATTGGAAGCGTATATTCGTCATCGCCATACTGGCGTGTCACCAGGCCTGATGGTATGGGATGCCATTGGTTACACGTCTCGGTCACCTCTTTTCGCATTGACTATTTCATCAAAATATAATAGGTATTAGAGATAAAGTTAGTGAACTGCTAATAGATGTTTACTCTGAAATTATTGGTATATCAGAGCACCACTTAAATAATTTGATAATTCAGAGGCTTCCTTTACCAGGCTACAGATTAGCTGGCTGTTTCTCAAGGAGTTACTTGCGGGGTGGAGGAGTGGTTCTGTACGTAAAAAACAGTATTTCATTTGAGTCCATAGACATATCACGACACTGCATTGAACAGATATTTGAAAGTTGTGCAGCATTAGTTGAATTTAGTGAAACTAAACTTCTAATTGCTGTTGTTTATAGGTCGCCTAACTCCGACTTCGCAGCATTTTTGCTTCAGTTAGAGAGGGTTCTTGATTCACTTTGTAGGAAGTACCAGAAAGTAGTTCTATGTGGTGACTTCAATATTAATTTTGTACATGATTGTGCAAGAAAAAGGATGTTGGTAGATCTCCTAAATTCATATGATCTGATGCAAACAGTGTTTTTTCCAACTAGGGTGCAGGGGTACAGTAGCACAGTCATAGACAATATTTTTATTCATTCTTCATTACTAGATGGGCATTCTGTTATTAAGAGGGTGAATGGCCTTTCAGACCATGATCACAGATTTTAACACTAAAAGGTTTTTGTACTCTAACAAATGTCGTATTTAATTACAAACTACGTAGGAAAGTTAATCCAAGAGCAATAGAGAATTTTTCAAAACTTGTCGAGGAACAAGAGTGGCAATATGTTTATAGAGCCGATAATATAGATGACAAATACAATGCTTTTCGTAACACATTTCTCGTGTTCCTTGAGAGTTGCTTTCCATTAGAACATTCTAAACGTGGTACTAGCAGTAATGGATAGCCCGGTTGGCTGACTAGTGGGATAAGGATATCATGTAGAACAAAGTGGTAATTATATCAAAATGTTAGAAGTAGACACAATCAAGCTACAGAAGCCCATTACAAACAGTATTGTAAGGTGCTTAAAAATGTTATTAGCAAGGCAAAAAATGTGTGGTATGCAAATAGAAAAGCTAATTCACAGGATAAAATTAAAGCCATATGGTCAGTTGTGAAGGAAGTGTCTGGTCAGCAGCACAAGGTTGACGATATAAAGTCAGTTTGCAGTAATAATATTTCTGTTACTGATAAATCAGATATATGTACAGTATTTAACAACCATTTTCTGAGAATTGCTGGTGAATTAAATAAAAAATTAGTGTCTATAGGAAATCACATAAATTTCTTAGCAAATGCCTTTCCGAGATTGACGTCTGAAATACTCCTCTGTGATACAGACAAGAGGGAGTTTGAGACAATAATCAAATTACTGAAGGCTAAGGGCTCTCATGGTTATGATGGAGTGTCTAGTAGAATATTAAAGTACTGTGCTGCACATGTTAGGCCTGTATTTAGCTATATTTGTAATTTTTCCTTTAGGAATGGTCAGTTTCCCGAGCGATTAAAGTACTCAGTAGTAAAGCCGCTTTATAAAAAGGGAGAAAGGGATAATGAAGATAATTTTAGACTTATTTCTATGCAATCAGTGTTTGTAAAAGTTATCGAAAAGGCTGTGTATGTAAGGTTAATTGATCATTTTATATCACACGATTTGCTATCAAATGTACAGTTCCGCTTTAGAAGTCGTTTGACAACTGAAAACGCTATATTCTCTTTTCTCTGTGAGGTACTGGATGGGCTAAACAAAAAGTTTCGAACTCTTGGCGTATTTTTTGATTTAACAAAGGCATTAGACTGTGTTGATCACACAACATTGCTCCAGAAGTTGGACCATTATGGAATAAGGGGAGTAGCTCACAATTGGTTCACCTCTTACATTAGCAACAGGCAGCAAAAGGTCATTATTCACAATGTTGATACCGGCTGTGATGTGGGGTCTGAGGGGGGTACTGTCAAGTGGGGGGTGCCCCAGGGATCAGTGTTGGGGCCGCTCCTGTTCCTTATTTATATAGATGATATGCCCTCTAGTATTATGGGTAACTCTAAAATATTTCTGTTTGCTGATGACACTAGCTTGGTAGTAAAGGACGTTGTGTGCAACATTGACTCGGTTTCAAGTAGAGCAGTACATGACCTCAGTTCATGGCTTGTAGAAAATAAACTAACGTTAAATCACAGTAAGACTCAGTTTTTACAGTTCCTAACACACAATTCAACAAAACCTGACGCTTTAATCTCACGGAACGGGCTTATGATTAGTGAAACTGAACTGTTCAAATTCCTAGGTGTTCAAATAGATAGTAAGCTGTCGTGAAAAGCCCACGTTCAAGATCTTGTTCTAAGACTTAATACTGTCATTTTCACTATTCGAACGGTATAGAAAGTGAGTGATACACTCCTGGAAATGGAAAAAAGAACACATTGACACCGGTGTGTCAGAACCACCATACTTGTTCCGGACACTGCGAGAGGGCTGTACAAGCAATTATTACACGCACGGCACAGCGGACACACCAGGAACCGCGGTGTTGGCCGTCGAATGGCGCTAGCTGCGCAGCATTTGTGCACCGCCGCCGTCAGTGTCAGCCAGTTTGCCGTGGCATACGGAGCTCCATCGCAGTCTTTAACACTGGTAGCATGCCGCGACAGCGTGGACGTGAACCGTATGTGCAGTTGACGGACTTTGAGCGAGGGCGTATAGTGGGCATGCGGGAGGCCGGGTGGACGTACCGCCGAATTGCTCAACACGTGGGGCGTGAGGTCTCCACAGTACATCGATGTTGTCGCCAGTGATCGGCGGAAGGTGCACGTGCCCGTCGACCTGGGACCGGACCGCAGCGACGCACGGATGCACGCCAAGACCGTAGGATCCTACGCACCGCCACTTCCCAGCAAATTAGGGACACTGTTGCTCCTGGGGTATCGGCGAGGACCATTCGCAACCGTCTCCATGAAGCTGGGCTACGGTCCCGCACACCGTTAGGCCGTCTTCCGCTCACGCCCCAACATCGTGCAGCCCGCCTCCAGTGGTGTCGCGACAGGCGTGAATGGAGGGACGAATGGAGACGTGTCGTCTTCAGCGATGAGAGTCGCTTCTGCCTTGGTGCCAATGATGGTCGTATGCGTGTTTGGCGCCGTGCAGGTGAGCGCCACAATCAGGACTGCATACGACCGAGGCACACAGGGCCAACACCCGGCATCATGGTGTGGGGAGCGATCTCCTACACTGACCGTACACCTCTGGTGATCGTCGAGGGGATACTGAATAGTGCACGGTACATCCAAATCGTCATCGAACCCATCGTTCTACCATTCCTAGACCGGCAAGGGAACTTGCTGTTCCAACAGGACAATGCACGTCCGCATGTATCCCGTGCCACCCAACGTGCTCTAGAAGGTGTAAGTCAACTACCCTGGCCAGCAAGATCTCCGGATCTGTCCCCCATTGAGCATGTTTGGGACTGGATGAAGCGTCGTCTCACGCGGTCTGCACGTCCAGCACGAACGCTGGTCCAAATGAGTCGCCAGTTGGAAATGGCATGGCAAGCCATTCCACAGGACTACATCCAGCATCTCTACGATCGTCTCCATGGGAGAATAGCAGCCTGCATTGCTGCGAAAGGTGGATATACACTGTACTAGTGCCGACACTGTGCATGCTCTGTTGCCTGTGTCTATGTGCCTGTGGTTCTGTCAGTGTGATCATGTGATGTATCTGACCCCAGGAATGTGTCAATAAAGTTTCCCCTTCCTGGGACAATGAATTCACGGTGTTCTTATTTCAATTTCCAGGAGTATATTTCTACACATAAATTAGTTTACTTATGTCGTATGGTGTTATGTTTTGGGGTAACTCTTCCCATTCTAGAAGGATATTTTTGGCTCAGAAACGGGCGGTTCGGGCAATAAGTGGTGTGAGTTCACGAACCTCTTGTCGACCTCTTTTCACGAGACTTCGTATTTTGGCATTGGCCTCTCAATATGTATATTCCTTATTGTCGTTTCTTGTTACCAATATTAGTTTATTTCCAACAATAAGCAGCTTTCACTCGATTAATACTGGGCAGAAATCAAACCTCCATTTGGATCGGACTTCCTTAACTCTTGTGCAAAATGGTGTGCAGTATGCTGCTGCATCCATTTTCAATAAGCTGCCACTCGAATTCAAAAATCTTAGCAGTAATCCACGCGCTTTCAAATTGAAACTGAAGAGCTTCCTCGTGGGTCACTCCTTCTATTCTGTCGAGGAGTTCCATGGAAAATTAAGATGATTCTGATTGTATTGCTGATAGCGTTTGCTTAAACTTACGGATTGATTTTCTTTCAGGTTCATGAACATTTATTTTTAACTGTTATTACTTTTTATGTTGTGAGTTCATGTACTGACACGTTCCATGTCCTTGGAGATTTGCTCCTCAATTTGGTCCTGCGGAACTTGATATTTAAATAAATAAATAAATAAGTGGTCGTTACATTTCAGATGTGTTACGACCCGTGGCTCTACCCTTCATTCGATCCCTGCGAAATCCTACATTCGAGCACGATAATGCACGACCACATGTTGCAGGTAATGAACGGGCCTTTCTGGATACAGAAAATGTTCGACTGCTGCCCTGGCCAGCACATTCTCCAGATCTCTGACCGAATGAAAACGTCTGGTCAATGGTGGCCGAGCAACTGACTCGTCACAATACGCCAGCCACTACTCTTGATGAACTGTGGTATCGTGCATGGGCAGACGTACCTGTTCACGCCATCCAAGCTGTATTTGACTCAATGCCCAGGCGTATGAAGGCCGTTATTGCGGCCAGAGGTGGTTGTTCTGGGTACTGATTTCTCAGGATCTATGCACCCAAACTGCGTGAAAATGTAATCACATGTCAGTTCTAGTATAATATATTTGTCCAATGAATACCCGTTTATCAACTGCATTTCTTCTTGGTGTATGAATTTTAATGACCAGTAGTTTTATATGTAATGAATGTCATTGCTTAAATCAAAAATAAATCGACTGAATATTATATCTTGGTTTCTAATCGATTCCACCGCTATGGCATTGTCAGTTAGTCCGTGACGTATTGTTCTACCGTTAGGGTTCCCTCAATCACCACCAGCCATGACATGAAGTGATATCCGGTGGATTCCTACACCGTGGCGCTCGCAGTAAACACTGGAAGAATGGGATCTCCCCAAAGGACACCGCCACACTCGCTGATGATAGTCATCCAGTGTAGAGCAGAACTGCCATTCATCGTTGGACTTTATGCGACACGGTTAATCAGCAGTCCGTGCTTCCCAGTCACGGCGTCATTCCAGGCTCAGCTGTTTGTGTTGTGACACAAACTGCAGCCGATTCACGAAACGGTTATTCCCTGGTCCAGTCACTGCCAGCCTGCAACCAATGATGCGGGATGACACAGAATGTCGCAGGGAACCCACTACTTTGCTTGGATGGCAGGCGCAATTGTGCAGGTGTCACTATGTGCTTGCCGGCCGCTGTGACCGAGCGGTTCTAGGCGCTTCAGTCTGGAACCGCTCGGCTGCTACGGTCGCAGGTTCGAATCCTGCCTGGCATGGATGTGTGATGTCCTTAGGTTAGTTAGGTTTAAGTAGTTCTAAGTTCTAGGGGACTGATGACCTCAGATGTTAAGTCCCATAATGCTCAGAGCCATTTGAACCATTTACTACATTCTTGGTGCGCAATAAGGCGTCGTCTGTTGTGGTAATCACTCAGCATCTAACATTGTTCACGTCCCTTTTATACTCGACAAGACCAGGTATCAAAACTAAACAGGAACAGTACTAATGCGCTCCGGTGTCGGTTCTACCTGTCACAGATAATTGTTACGCCAATCCTTTACGTACCTTCCGATGGCATGTATAGTATGTTACGGTGGCCTCCGACAATCTCTTCTGAATGGTTAATTTATTTTTATTTACTGTCAGACCGTGTATATAAATGATCTAGTGCATACCGCCGGAAGTGCCTTGAGGTTTCCCCTGATGGCACGGCTGTCTAAAAGAAGTTAGCAACGCCGGAAGACTGTAGCGAAAGACCTTAGGAGGATTGGTGAATGGAGCAGGGACTGGCAGTTGATACTGACTGTAAATAAATGTCATATATGTGCACAAACAGGTGAAGGAATTCACTTAACGTACAACTACTCCAATGGTGAGCAGTCGCTGGAAACAGTAAATGCCGTAAAATACCTAATACTAACCATCCAGAGCGGCATAAAAGGGAATGTCCATATATAACATATTGTGGGAACAGCTGATACTAGGCTGAGATTCATAAGAAGAATCTTAAGGAAATGTAATTCATTCACAAAAGAAACGGCTCACAAAAGACCTATTCGACAGATTCGTGAGTTTCGCTCTTCAGTCTGGGAGCCTTAGCAGATAGGATTAATAGAAGAGTTGGACAAGATCCAACGGAAATCGATGTATAGATTAAACAGTAGGAATGAAAAACTATATCCCTGTCTTAAACCCTTTTTAATCTGAGCATTTCGTCCTCGATCTTCCACTTTTATTGCTCCCTCTTGGTTCTTGTAGGTATTGCATATTACGTGTCTTTTCCTATAGCTTAGCCCTGTTTTCTTCAGAATTTCGAACTTCTTGCACCATTTGACACTGTCGAACGCTTTTTCCATGTAACAAATCCTATGATGGTGTCTTGATTTTTCTTCACTCTTTCATCTATTATCAACCGCAATGCCAGAAATGCTTCTCTGGTGCCTATACCTTTCCTAAAGCCATATTCATCGCCTAACCGTCGTTTAACACAACCTCTATTTTCTTTTCAATTCTTCTGTGTATTATTCTTGTCAGCAACTTGGAAGCATGAGCTGTTAATTTGTCTGTGCTATAATTCTCGCACCTATCGGCTCTTGCTATCTGTGGAATTGGGTAGCTCATGTTTTTCCGAGGTTGATCGTATATCGGCACAAGAACGAGAACAGACGTTTTGTTACTACTTCTTCCAATTATTTTAGAAATTCCGGTAGAATCCTGTTTATCCAGTCTGCCTTATTTGATCGTGTCTTCCAAAGCTCTTTTAAATTCTGATTCTAATGCTGCGTCCCCTATCTCCTGTCTGCTGATTCCTGTTTCTTCATCGATCACGTCATCGGATATGTCATCCCCCTCACAGAGGCCTTCTTTGTGCTCTTTCCATCCATCCGCTCTCTCTTTAGCACTTAATAATCGAATTCCCGAGACAATGTAATCACCCTTACATTTAATTTCACCGAAGGTTCTTTTGACTTTCCTATAAGCTGCGTCAATTTCTCCGACAATCATTTCTTTTTCGCTATCTTCACATCTTTCATGCAGCCGTTTCGTCTTAGCTTCCCTTGCACTTCCTACTTACTTCACCACTCAGCGACTTGTGTTTCTGTATTCCTAAATTTCCCTGAACGTTTTTATACTTTTTCTTCTTTCGTCAATCAACTGCAATATTTCTTCTGTTACCGATGTTTTCTTTACAATTACATTCCTTATATCTATGTTTCTCCTTCCAACTTCTATGAGTGTTCTTTTTAGAGACGTCCATTCCGCTTCAACTGAATTACCTACTGAGCTTCGGAGAACTTCAAGCGTACCTCTTCATTTCTTAACACTTGATTCTTCCTGACTAGTCTCTCAAACTTCAGCCTGCTTTTCATCGTTACTAAACTGTGATCTGACTCTACGCCTTAAAATTTAACTTCTGATTTCGGAATCTCTCTCTGGCAACGATGTAAACTTCCCGTGTGTCCCAGCGTTTTCCATGTATACCTCCTCGTCTTGTGACTAACGGAGTGTTCGCTATTACTAGCTGAAACGTATAGCAGAACTCAATTAGTCTTTCTCCTCTCTAGTACAAAGCCCATATTGTCTTGTAGCCCTTTCTTCTACTCCTTTCCCTACAACCGCATTCCAATTCGCCATAACTATTAGGTTTTTATTTTCCTTTACGCAGTGAATTATCTGTTCAGTATTCTCAACAATTTCTTCGAATGGCTCTGAGCACTATGCGACTTAAGTTCTGAGTCATCAGTCCCCTAGAACTTAAAACTAATTAAACCTAACTAACCTAAGGACATCACACACATCCATGCCCGAGGCAGGATTCGAACCCAGGTCCTTGGCGGTCGCTCGGCTCCAGACGGTAGCGCCCAGAACCGCACGGCCACTCCTGCCGACAAACATTTCTTCTATCTCTTCATCTTCTGCTTGTGACATCGGCACTTGTACCTGAATTACTGTTGTCGGTGTTGGTTTGCTGCCGCTTCTAACGAGATCAACCCTATCAATGAACTGTTCACAATAACTCACTCTTTGCCCTACCTTCCTGCTCGCAGCGAATCCTACTCCCGTTGTACCATTTTCTGCTGCTGTTGATATTGTCCTATACACATCTAACCAAAAATTTTTCCCTTCTTTCCATTTAACTTTACTGACTTCCACAACATCTAGATTGAGCCTTAGCATTTCCCTTTTCAGATTTTCTACGTTCGTTACCACGTTCAAACCTCTGACATTCACTCCCAGACTGGTAGATCGTTACCCTTTTATTGGTTATTCAGTCTTTTTCTCATGGTCACCTCCCAGAGATACCAATGGGGGACTATTCTGGAATCTTTTGCCAAGGGAGAGATTATCGTGACAATTTTTCACTTACAGCCCACATGCCCTGTGGATACGCATTATGTGCCTTTAATGCGGTGCATTCCATTGCCTTCTGCATCCTCATGCCGTTGATGATTGCTGATTCTTCCGTCTTTAGGGGCAGTTTCCCATCCCAATGGCAAGAGAGTGCCCTGAACCTCTATCCACTCCACCGCCGTCTTTGACGGGGCCGTTAGCACAACGAAGATGACTTCTTATGCCGGAAGTCTTCGGGCGCCAATCTTCTTCTCACGGTATTACAACTCTGTGTGGGATTGTGGCTTATTAAAAGCCATTGCACGTGCTGCAGACGTTTGTTCTGGTTTTCGCAGGCGTATCTCAGCGTCACGCTTTCGCAAGGTCATCAACCAATCTTTCGCTACCATTTGATAGTCAGCATCAAAAGAAAAATCAATGCCCGTTCTCTGATACAGCCAATATGCTAGGCGTTGAATGTCAATACAGGTTCAACCAAAACTTCGCGACCCCAGGCCTAAAATATGATGGACCTTTCTGATCTTGTGATCAAATACAACACGAAATCGAACAATCCTCTTCTTTGTATCTTTTGCCACCATGTTCTTTCCAGAACACTCTCGTCTTAAAGTAGTCTGACGTACGTTGGACATCAAAGATGCTTCAAGCCGTCAGATGATACCCTTTTCAATGGCAACAATGGCAGATTTCGTGTCGCTTTCATTCTGTAAGAACGTTTTTGAAGCCCGTATAAATTTATTCAATGTTGGCTCATCGCAATTTTCACTAAAATCCCATATGAACTCACAATTGAGGAGTTAAATGGCTCTGAGCACTATGGGACTCAACATCTGAGGTCATCAGTCCCCTAGAACTTAGAACTACTTAAACCTAACTAACCTAAGGACATCACACACATCCATGCCCGAGGCAGGATTCGAACCTGCGACCGTAGCTGTCGCGCGGTTCCAGACTGTAGCGCCTGGAACCGCTCGCCCACTCCGGCCGGCGAGGAGTTATGAATTTAACTTCACAGAAGTACGACCCGCTACACTGAGATGACAAAAGTCACGGGATGCCCCCTAATATCGCATCGGACTTCCTTTTGTCCAGTGTAGTTCAGAATTTCGAAGTGGTTTGGACTCATCAAGTCGTTGGGAGTCCGCAGAAGAAACATTGGGGCATGCTGCCTCTATATCCGACCATAACTGCGAAAGTGTAGCCGGTGCACGATTTTGTGCACGTACTGACCTCTCGATTATGTCCCATAAATGTTCGACGGGATTCATGTCCGGCGACCTGGATGGTCAAATCATTGGCTCGAATGGTTCAGAATGTTCTTCAAACTAATTGCGAACAATCTTGACCCCGTGACATGGCGGATTGTCATCCGTATAAATTCTATCGTTATTTGGGGACATGAAGGCCATCGCCAATGGCTGCAAATCACCACACTCGAATGTTTCTTGTTAATGAGCTCTGAAAAGAACTGTTTCTGTTATTTAGTTGATATGTCATTGCCAGGAGATCATATGGATAGTCTGGCTGCCTGTAATCTCTGTTGCTCAATTAGCACCACCCAGTAGGCACGTGAAGGGTATTTTAAGGTTAAACCTACGGACGTGAGCAACGCTACCTGTTATGCCGATGACCTGGCTCTAGCCGTCAAACACCAGGAAATGAAGACAACAGAAGAGATTTTAGCCAATGATCTGTCTGCATTAGACAATTACTTCAAAATCTGGAGACTCCAACCCAGTGTGAGTAAAACAGTGTGTTGCTTCCATCTAAATAACCTGTTGGCGAACGTGAAACTGGAAGTAAGTTTCAGAGGCAGAATATCTTGGTGTCATCCTGGATCGTACACTATACTTCAAACAACACCTTCATAACTTAGTTCAAAAGCTGAGGACTCGAAACAACATCCTCCATAAGCTATGCGGAACTACCTGGGGATCTTCAGCAACCACCCTGCGAACTTCAGCTCTGGGCTTGGTGTACTCAAGTGCTGAGTATTGTGCACCTGTTTGGACGAACAGTCATCATACAAGGCTTGTTGATACCCAGCTGAATACGACAATGCGCATAATATCTGGCACAATCAGATCTGCTCCAGTTTATTGGCTTCCACTGTTAACCGGTATAATGCCTCCTGATCTACGCAGATGTACTGCCCTTACGAGAGAATTCACACAAGATCTCCACGAATTCTAACCTACCCGTGCATAGCGACCTGCCACTTTTAAATCGCAAGAGACTGAAATCACGCCATCCAACTCTGTGCGATGCTGCTGACATGGTTGCTAAGAATTTCAAACCTCTTGAAGAATGGAAAGGTCGGTGGGAAGCAGTGACAGATGTGCACCTGCATAACATCTTCTCAGGTGCTAAACTTCCAAGTGGATTCGACTTACCACGCAAGACCTGGTCTACTCTCAACAGAATCCGTACCAGCCATGGGCTATGCATGGATGCTCTCTTTAAGTGGAAGAAGCTGCCTGATCCAGCTTGTGACTGCGGGGCTCCATACCAGACTGTCCACCACATTGTCAGTGAATGCAGGATTCGAGCCTATCACGGCGCCAAAGAGGACTTCCTGCTAGCAACTGCAGATGCAGTGCGCTGGATTGAAGGACTGGATATTCAGTTGTAAAGACAAACTTAAGTTTCTTGTGTGTCAATAGGTACATATGTATATGTAATTTCATGAAATGTCTGTATTAGCCATACGCTAAATAAATAAATAAAACCACACTCGAATCCTACCATCAACTCTTATCAACTGAAATCGGGACTCACCTGACCATAACGCAGTTTTCCAGTCGCCTAGGATCCAGCCGATGTGGTCACGAGCCCAGGAGAGGCGCTGCAGGCGTTGTGCTTTTAACAAAGGCACTCGCGTCAGTCGTCTGCTGCTATGGCCCATTAACGCCAGATTTCGCCGCTCTGTTCTAACAAGTACGTTCATCGTACAACCCACATTGATTTCTGCCATTACTTCACGCGCTGTTGCTTATCTGTTAGCACCGACACTCTACGCATGCGCCACTGCTCTCGGTCGCAAAGTGTCCACCGGCCACTGTGTTGCCCATGATGAGAGGCAATGCCTGAAATTTGGTGTTCTCTACACATTCTTGATACTGTGGATCTCGGAATAATGACTTCGCTAACGATTTCCAGAATAGAATGTCCCATACGTCTAGCTGCAAAGTCTGTCAATTTCCGTCTTGCGCCCATGAACACGTCGGAAGCTCTACATGAATCACCTGAGTAAAAATGACAATCCATGAATGCACTGCCTTTTTATACCTTGTTCACGTGATACTACCGCTATCTATGTGCATATCGCTGTCCCATGGCTTTTGTCACCTCACTGTATTTCTCGAATGAGATTTTCACTCTGCAGCGAAGTGTGCGCCGATATGAAACTTCCTGGCACATTAAAATTGAGTGCCGGACCGAGACTCGAAATCAGGACCTTTGCCTTTCGCGGGCAAGTGCTGTACCAACTGAGCTAGCAAAGCACGACTCACGACCCATCCTCACAGCTGTGGATTGCCATCATAACTGCATCTGCATTATTTTACTGATCAAGAACTATTAAACTTAGGATAACTTCAGCCAGCTCCTTTTACGAAATAACATTGATCAACTTAAAACTATTAACGTTTATTGCACTACAAACAGGGTGACAATTATTCAACTGTATGAAAAAAACGATGTTATTCAATCTGTATATTGAGCAAGCACTAAAGGAAACAAAACAATAATTCGGAGTAGGATTAAAATCCATGGAGAAGAAACAAAAACTTTGAGGTTCGCCGATGACATTGTAATTCTGTCAGAGACAGCAAAGGACCTGGAAGAGCAGCTGAACGAAATAGACAGCATCTTGAAAGGATATAAGATGAACATCAACAAAAGCAAAACGAGGATAATGGAATGTAGTCGAATTAAATCTGGTGATGCTGAGGGCATTAGATTAGGAAATGAGACGCTTAAAGGTGTAAATGATGATGGTCGAAGTAGAGAGGATATAAAATGTAGACTGGCAATGGCAAGGAAAGCGTTTCTGAAGAAGAGAAATTTGTTAACATCGAGTTTAGATTTAAGTGTCAGGAAGTCGTTTCTGAAAGTATTTGTATGGAGTGTAGCCATGTATGGAAGTGAAACATGGACTATAAATAGTTTGGACAAGAAGAGAATAGAATCTTTCAAAATGTGGTGCTACAGAACAATGCTGAAGATTAGATGGGTAGATCACATAACTAATGAGGAGTATTGAACAGAACTGGGGAGAAGAGGAGTTTGCGGGGCATGTTGACTAGAAGAAGGGATCGGTTGGCAGGACATATTCTGAGGCATCAAGGGATCACCAATTTAATACTGGAGGCCAGCGTGGAGGGTAAAAAGTCGTAGAAGGAGACCAAGAGATGAATACACTAAACAGATTCAGAAGGATGTAGGTTGCCGTAGGTACGGGGAGATGAAGAAGCCTACACAGGATAGAGTAGCATCGAGAGCTGCATCAAACCAATCTCTGGACAGAAGACGACAACAACATCATCAACAACAACAACAACAACAACACGAAAAAAAACGTAAATTAATTACAAACTAAGGTGTGTGTACACACTTTATTCAACATGTAAACGTCACTACATATATTCGGATTTATGTTGTGACATGTTCGATATGCCTGCCATCATTGGCGATGATGTGACGAAGACGAAAAGCGAAATCCTGCATGACCCGCTGAAGTGTCGGAACATCGATGCTGTCGGTGACCTCCGGAATGGCTGTTTTCAGCTCAGCAGTGGTATTGGGGTTGTTGCTGTACACCTCGTCTTTAATGTAGCCCCACAAAATCTAGTCACACGTGTTCAGATCAGGAGGATATGGCGGCCAATCGATGCCCACGCCAGAGCCAGAATGCAGCCCCCAAAGTGCTCCTTCAGGACATCAAACACTCTCCTGCATCGATGGGGTCGAGCTCAGTCTTGCATGAACTACATCTTGTCGAAATCAGGGTCACTTTGGATAATGGGGATGAAACCATCTTCCGAAGCGTTCACGTACCGTTCGGTAGCGACTGAGCTATCGAGGAATGCCGCACCGATTATTCCGTGACTGGACGCTGCACTCCACACAGTCACTCGATGATGGTGAAGAGGTTGCAGATTCTGAGCCCCCCAACAGCGCCAGTTTTACTTACTGACGAAGCCCTCCAAATGAAAGTGGACTTCGTCACTAAACCAAACCATACAGCCTGTGCCTGCGGATACTAATTCCCATCATCCCCCGCGGCCAACCATGCCGTTTGAACGTGCTAACGCAAACCGCTCGGAAGTTATGACGATTTTATTTCACATAGTTCAATAATTGTCATCCTGTACCTTCATGCAGGGGACATAGCTTCGCCTGATATGAACGTTACCATTGGTATGAGAAATTTCTCGCACAACTCTTTCTTTTAAAAACTATTAATCATTCTGACATTAATTTAGGTTACATTACAACTTATAAAACTTTTTTCTGTTGCTAGTTATTGTATAACAGTAATTTCTAATAGGTGTTTTATAAAGTGACACACTGGATTTCAGGTATGTAAAGAAGCAGTGAAAAGCCGATAGAGCCGTGTGTCATTTTACTCTTGCGGAAATGAAGCGCCATACCACGTAACTTAAATATGCAATCGACATTTCTTTGCTAAGTTAAGAATTGAGTGGAAGGCTATTGACTGTGACTCTAATCCTAACAGAACTAACCTGACTTTTAATCTGGCTCCTGGATACACCTACTAGTGCTGAAATCTGAAAGCTGATATACCTACTGGTGGAGCTGAATGAAGATGTCCCAGGAAAATGAAAGGGCGCATCTGTTGCTTGAACGCTCTTGTGTGGCTTCACAAACCCCTGATGCGTATGCTGAAGAACTTAGTTTAGACGGATCCCGCTTAATAACTTTCCACGCCTGAGATGCGGTGCGTAGCCGCAGTTGGTAAAAGGCAAAACTAAATGAATAGATGAAGAGCCTAGTGGCCGAGATTCTGTTCATGCAAGCACAAAAGTATGAACCTTAAACAAGGTGATAACAGGAAGGGAAATAGATGCATGTTCCAACATGTAATTTCGCGATTTTCGGTTTGGATTCGACAAAAAGCGCAGCCAGTTTATTGAGCTCAACCAGCTACTACAAATAACCAAACAAGATCACACGGAATAAGCATCGTTTAAACATAACTTGAAAATCCAACACTGAATATTTAACACTTTCTAGACCAAACAACTGGAGACACTTTAAATAAACGAACATGAAATATCTAGGGTGCGCATCTTCGAAAATGAAAACCAAGTATTGTGCAATGTGAAAATACAAAAACAATTTACATGAAACTGGAAATACCACTATCCAGTCTTCAAGGAGGCTCACAGAAAAAGAACTCGGCGCGCTGTGAGTGAAAAACAGCTTAAACACAGGGTTTGGTCTGAGCCGGTTAGTCCACGTGGACGCTTGCAATGCTAACACACACATCAAATGCGGCTACTGCCGAGCACAGAAAACATGCTAAGTCCAACATGAATACAAAACGCTGCCCGCGCCGTGCATGAAAAAAAGTTTGAACAAAGCGTTTGAACTCAACTGGTTAGTCCGCACAGACCTTCGTAACACTAACATAAACATCAAATGTGGCTCGTGCCGTGTACATAAAACATACCAAATATAGCATGAATGAAAAATATGGCCCATGTCATGCATGAAAAGCAATATGAACAACGCGTTTAAATTCAACCGGTTATTCTGCGTGGACGTTTGTAATGCTAACGCAGATATCAAATGCGGCCGTCTGGGGAAGCTACTCGGAAAGTGACAAGATGCCACGCAACAATAGCAAGTGAGGCAATGAATTCTGGGACGCAATAAAACAGTCTACTAGAGATGGGCAAACTGAAACATTTAACTGTTTCGAAACAAATGAAACAGTACAATGTAATGTTTCGATACGCTGTTTCGAAACAGTGAAACAGTTTGTGTTTTGTAACCTAATAAACCTACACATTTTATCATCTTGAATGTCTACTGTATAACTATGTCCACATAAACACAAATGAGGTGCGAGAGCGCTAATCATATAGCAGAAAGTATGAAACTATCACTTAGGCGTATTGGAAGTTTCGTATTTCCTGCAGCAAATGCACTGCTTTCGTGTCGTGTGACTTTCATACTTTTCAATTGGCCGAGGATAGCCTTAGCTGAAGACAGAAGAACCACCACGAACTGAACTGCAGGTGGGAGCAAACTGCAGAAACTACAGATATACCACTGGGATTCCCACATTCCGTTAGTGTGGGTAATATACCCATCCTGCTAATTTCCATGCACACAAAGGGAGTCATTGTGGATAATAGGCACATTGACTATACTCACAAATAACGCTAAATAATTCGAATAAATAACAAAATATAACAGAAAAAAATTTTGCCTTTCAAGGCGCTTCGAACCGTTACTATACATTCACCATACACCCCAACACTTCCCGTTCACCATTATAAGTGATACGTCAAACAGATTGCTTTCAATTATACCTACATCAAATTTATGTATATGTCTAATAACTGTCACTCTACGCCTTTTTTTATTCAAAATGTTGTAGGCTTACTCGCGTTTCTTAATATGATTACTTTACATGAAAAGGGAAGCGTATGTTATAAAAAAGTGTTATTTATTTGAATGATTTTCACATATTTATTATTTTGAATTTGAATAGTATGTGTTGTTTTATTGTTTGGTTAGTGTTTATGAAGCAGATGTTACGCCATTTCGGAATAGGACAGTCAGCTACAAACGAAGCTTTATTTTCGGATATCTTAAACTTCGTGCTATTGCCTGTCAAAAAGATTTCGACACTCTTTGAAAGTGTTTCATGGAGTGGTATGTTGTGTTTCAGTACCTGTGGCGAGCCCGAATCTCGTCGGACACAGAGCGGAATGAAACATCACTATTTCGATACAATTAGTCTGTTCCAAGCACAGGTGGACTGAAACAGCCTTGTTTAGAAACAACGATACAGTTTCTGTGTCTCGCTCGAGATCGAATGGGGCAGAATGAAACACCACTGTTTCGAAACAGTGAACCACAGCCGTTCCGAAACACTGAAACAGTTGCACGTATCGATACACTGTATCGAAACATAGAAACAGTGGCCAAGTCAACAGTCTACCAAATACTGTCTGGCAGCGGTTACCGCTGACCGTTAGTACCTACAGAAATGCGTAGCGCAAAGTTATTCTGAGCTCGCTGGGAAAAGGGTGGGGTTTTGGCGCGGAAAAATATGGAGGTTATCCACGAAGTAACAGGCGTTTTGGTCTATCACGGAGTTGGGCAGGGCTACAGCCGCCATCTTGGTGGCATAACGTTCCTAAACTAGGGTGACCAAACGCCCCGGAAAACCGGGATTCTTCCGGTTTTCATCCCTGTGTTCCGGTGTCCCGAAAATTTGTTTCGGGACGCTCAAAAGTCCCGGAATTCAGTTTTTAAATACATTTCGTGAAACTTTCTCAAATTTTTGGTATTTCGCTATGTTAAAGGAAATACAACACAAGAAATTAATATATTTTAGCTTCTTTGTCTAAAACCTCCATTGTCCCATACTAGTAATCACAGTATTAGTATTGATACCCTCAGACAATAATTTACTTTGAGCGGTACTTTGGCCAAGAAGTAGTAAGTTGTAATATTGTAACAGAGCTATGAAACCGTCCGATTGTCGCGCCACTTACTTACACACTCGTTGTCAAAACAGTGTAGTAGTTGATGTTTCGTCAGACAAATTGCAATAGTTTTTTCTCATATTAGTTGTATTATTGCTGCAGTACTGTGAAACGCAATGCCGAAACGTGCCTGCAAGCTCAGTGACTGTTATTCCAAGGAATGGAATTTCATTAAGAAAGGTCGTTTTGATTACGAAGCAGAGTGTTCCGTATGTAACTGTTTTATTAGTATAAGTCATGGTGGACGTTCCGACATAGTTGATCACATCAGGTCAAAAAAACACATTGACAGATACAGTGCACCAAGCTGCAGTAAAACTCTACAAAATTATTTTGTGAAACATCAGTCAAGTGAAGAGACGAAAGTTCGAGCAGCCGAGCTTACACTAGCCTATCACACAGTAAAACATCACCAAACTTATACATCTAGTGATTGTACTAATAAGCTTAACAGCATTATATTTGATGATTCTTCCGTTGCAAAAAAAGTTTAGTTCAACAAGAACTAAAGTGTCAGCCTTAGTGAAAGGAGTTATTGCTCCACAGAGTGAAAAGGAAAGTCTTGAATACATCAAAAAGTCTTCTCTCTACGGGATATCCACTGATGCCAGCAATCATAAGGCCACTAAAATATTTCCGTTTGTTGTTCAGTTTTTCGATATTAATCAGGGAATTCAGATCAAACTTTTGAAGGTGAGTTCCCTATCTAATGAAACATCTGACGAAATTTCAAGATTTTGTATGAATACTATCGAAATGTTTGATCTGGAGAAAAATAAATGTGTGGCATTTTGTGGAGACAACACCAACACAAACTTTGGTGGTTTAAAAAGACAAGGCAAATGCAACGTATTTACCAAATTAAAGGCAACATTGCATGAAAACGTTGTAGACATAGGGTGCCCTGCACATGTTTTACACAATAGCGTGCAGACATCTGCTGGCAGTTTAAGCTGTGATGTTGAAACTATCGTCATGAAGGTATACTCACACTTTTACATATATACTGTTAGAACAGAGAGGCTTAAGGAGTTCTGTGATTATGTGGGAACTGAATATATGAATGTAACATGTCACTCGAAAACTCGCTGGTTATCACTGTTTCTAGCAGTTGAAAGAGTAATCCGCCTGTTTGAACCGCTAAAATATTTTTCCCTAAATGAATATAAAGCCCCCAAAATATTGGTTCAGTTTTTCAGTAACCCTTTAAGTGAAGCCTATTTATGGTTCATTCACAGTCAGCTTAGCACTTTGCAGCATGGGATAAAGGAAATTGAGGGAAGCACGAAAAGTGTAATAGAGGTAAATGATGTTTTAAAAAATACTCTGGAAACTGTTACTAAGAGGAGAGAACAGCAGTTCATTTCTTTTAATGTTAAATCTGTACTTAAAAGAGCAGAAGTATCAGAAGCAGCGGAAAGGAGTTTTAGAGAAGAAGTTAACAAGTTTTATGACACTTGTGTAGAATATCTCTGCACTTGGAGCGCCTCATATTTACCCTGATCGACGGTGTTTGATTGGATGTTACTGAAGAGAGTGCCAAAATGGGAAAGTGTTGAATAGACAGTTTCTTATTTGAAGAGTAAAGAGATTGAAATCGATGATTCCATTCTCTTTGGTCAGTTCTGCATACTGACAAATTTTGTTGAAGAAAGTCTTCACAAGTGGAATGATGGGAAAAAAACACCACTGGAATGTCATAAGAAGTGGGTGAGTTTTTTTTTAAAAAAAAAAGCTGTTCAGCATTGCTCTGAGTTGGTAATAGTTTCAAGGTATTTATTTGAAATCCCAGCCCGTAATGCCAATGTGGAAAGAATATTTTCGTTCATGAATATCTAGTGGACAGTTGAAAGAAACAGAATGGAGGTGGACTCTCTTGAAGCAATCCTGCAGATCCTGTATAACTACAAAATGGATTGTGCCGAGTTTTATCACTGTGTCTCAAAGAACAAAGACATGATCAAGGAGGCTGGAGGCAGTGAAAAATACCCTTTTCTCCAAGGACAGTCAGTTCCATCTACAAGTGCTCAGTAATATTAAAGCTCATGTTAATATTAATTGATTAAAAGTTGAATGGCTGTAAAATTTTGTAAAATCGTAATACATTTCTTTATTACTGTATACGTTTAATAAATGTCATTAATTATACAGATAATCTAGATTATATCAATCTTTTGTATCCTCTTATTATTTATAATAATCGGGTTAACAAAATGTATCAACAAAACATTAATGTTTATAATTAAGAAACCTGGGTACATGTGGAATGAGGTGTCCATTGGTACCCGGGTGAATGTGTCCCGGTTTTCACCGAAAAATAATTTGGTCACCCTATCCTACACCCAGAACGTAACCCGCGGTGGTAGCGTGTAGTCTGTCTCTCGGCTACTTTGCTTTCTGTGACGAATTAAAATGTGCTCTGCAATAGAAAATCCCGCCATTTGTTAGGTGAGCTCTGCGCTTGGGTTTTTGTTGACAAAAAAAAAACTGCAAACCAGTTCAAATTTAACACGACCCTTGTGATGTGTACGGCAAAGGAATCAAGCGTGATAGAAGAGTGAGGCAATGGTGCACTGATTTTAAAAATGGCCATACCAGTGTTCACGATGAGGACCACAGCCCAGCCTTGTGACTGAAGAAAAAAATAATTCAGATGGCTCTGATCACTATGGGACTTAACATCTAAGGTCGTCAGTCCCCTATAACTTAGAACTACTTAAACCTAACTAACCTAAGGACATCACACACATCCATGCCAGAGGCAGGATTCTAGCCTGCGACAGTAACGGTGGCGCGGTCCAGACTGTAGCGCCTAGAACCACTCGGCCACAACGGCCGACGTGACTGGAGAACTGATGATGAAAATCAACGACAAAATTCGTGAAAATCATTATTTCACGATTACCGAGGTTTTGCACAATTTTCCTCTAATATCACGGAACTTGGTGCATGAAATTGTGGCGGGGAATCTTGATTATCACGACAGCAGGAGAAATGGTAACAAATCTTTCGATCGTATCGTAACATAACGAGACTTGAGTGAAGCATATCAATCTTGAAACAAAGCGGCGGTCTATAGAATGGGGACACACAAATTCCTCCCAGAAACAAAGGAAGTGTTTGCAAATGCTTTCAGCAAGAAAGATCACAGCTGCTGTGTTTTGGGTCTCTTAGTGAGTGATGCTCGTTAATTTCCTTGAACGCGGCACAACAGTTAATTCAGAGAGGTATTGTCAAACATTGACAAAGTAAAGGCGAGCGATGCAAAACAAGCGTCGTGGAAAACTTAAGAGTAAAAGTAGAGTTGCTCTTTTTTTTCCACGACAACGCTCGTTCACACACGACCAGTGGTACACGAGAGCTCCTACGGGTTTTTGGATGGGAGGTGTTTGTCATCAACCATACAGCCCGAATTTGGCGCCAACGACTATCACCTCTTCCTAGTAACGAAGAAATGGCTCGCTACATAACACTTTCATACTGACTCCCAACTGTATGCCTTTATAACTAGTGACTGTAATCGCAGACGGCAAATTTTTGCAGAGTCAGTATGAAAAACTATTGCCGTGGTTCGATAATTGCTTCAATTTAAATGGCGATTTTGTAGAAAAATAGCTTAAGAATGTACCTTAAAATGTACATAATAAAATTCGATTTTTCCATATTGTTAATTTTTAATTTCAAAACATGTGTTACTTTCTGGACAGCACTCGTACACTGATTAACGTACCTATCCAGGGCGCTGCAAAATTAACAACTAGAGGCCCATCTGAGTCGAAAAGCGGACTCATTTCAGCGACTAGAAAGGGCTAAAAGAGATTTCAACATATGAGCTATTAAATCCGGGAAAAGCCATCTGGTTCTGTGTCAGAAAACTGGGTGCGTGCCAAACCAGCCACTGCAAACAGCACAAGACCGACGTACGAGAAGTTCGCTCGAGGTCATGGGCGTGGCGCTCAGCCGCTGTCTCGCACCACTTGTATTCGGCCAAGCTGTAACGTTCTTCCTACACCATCTGAACATCACTAGCACACCAGAAAGAATGCCTAGCTTTGCACGTAGGCGGGAATTCCTGGACAGAAATTCGCTGGGACAGTCTCGGCGATGAGGGAGAGATATTTGTCGTGAATGAAAGTAGTATGCAGCGATACGAAGTCTAGCACACGTTTTACTTCCAAGACACAGAACATGTATAACTAAAAAGTCATATCTTAGGAATAGGTACACTAATCACAGGTACAAATGTCTTGACTATATCAATTCCAAACATCCTTCACACCCTGGTCAACTTCCAGGGGGGTGATCAGCTTAACTGGATGTGCTATTGTTGTCCTGCTCCCACCATCCTCCCCACCAAGACACCCGTGCTGCAATGAACTTCCAAGTGATTCCGTTTTTGGCGACGAAGCGGTGGGTCTTTGAGGTGACAAGTGAATAGTCTCACGAAGTGATGGGAACCATCAAGATGTATTGAATGTCGTTGCTCACTGGTGAGGTCTGCAAACCGTAATCTACATCACAGGCGAAGAAGGCCATCTTCAGTGAAAGTATGAAATCATCCAACTATAGAGTATTACGACATAGGTTTACCATTCTGGAATGTGTGAAGTTCTACATTTACATCTACATCTACATCTACATGACTACTCTGCAATTCACATTTAAGTGCTTGGCAGAGGGTTCATCGAACCACAATCATACTATCTCTCTACTATTCCACTCCCGAACAGCGCGCGGGAAAAACGAACACCTAAACCTTTCTGTTCGAGCTCTGATTTCTCTTATTTTATTTTGATGATCATTCCTACGTATGTAGGTTGGGCTCAACAAAATATTTTCGCATTCGGAAGAGAAAGTTGGTGACTGAAATTTCGTAAAAAGGTCTCGCCGCGACGAAAAACGTCTTTGCTGTAATGACTTCCATCCCAACTCATGTATCATATCTGCCACACTCTCTCCCCTATTACGTGATAATACAAAACGAGCTGCCCTTTTTTGCACCCTTTCGATGTCCTCCGTCAATCCCACCTGGTAAGGATCCCACACCGCGCAGCAATATTCTAACAGAGGACGAACGAGTGTAGTGTAAGCTGTCTCTTTAGTGGACTTGTGGCATCTTCTAAGTGTCCTGCCAATGAAACGCAACCTTTGGCTCGCCTTCCCCACAATATTATCTATGTGGTCCTTCCAACTGAAGTTGTTCGTAATTTTAACACCCAGGTACTTAGTTGAATTGACAGCCTTGAGAATTGTACTATTTATCGAGTAATCGAATTCCAAAGGATTTCTTTCGGAACTCATGTGGATCATCTCACACTTTTCGTTATTTAGCGTCAACTGCCACCTGACACACCATACAGCAATCTTTTCTAAATCGCTTTGCAACTGATACTGGTCTTCGGATGACCTTACTAGACGGTAAATTACAGCATCATCTGCTAACAATCTAAGAGAACTGCTCAGATTGTTACCCAGGTCATTTATATAGATCAGGAACAGCAGAGGTCCCAGGACGCTTCCCTGGGGAACACCTGATATCACTTCAGTTTTACTCGATGATTTGCCATCTATTACTACGAACTGCGACCTTCCTCGCAGGAAATCACGAATCCAGTCGCACAACTGAGACGATACCCCATAGCTCCGCAGCTTGATTAGAAGTCGCTTGTGAGGAACGGTGTCAAAAGCTTTCCGGAATATAGAAATACGGAATCTACTTGAGATCCCCTGTCGATAGCGGCCATTACTTCGTGCGAATAAAGAGCTAGCTGCGTTGCACAAGAGCGATGTTTTCTGAAGCCATGCTGATTACGTGTCAATAAATCGTTCCCTTCAAGGTGATTCATAATGTCTGAATACAGTATATGCTCCAAAACCCTACTGCAAACCGACGTCAATGATACAGGTCTGTAGTTAAATGGGTTACTCCTACTACCCTTCTTAAACACTGGTGAGACCTGCGCAATTTTCCAATCTGTAGGTACAGATCTATCGGTGAGCGAGCGGTTGTATATGAGTGCTAAGTAGGGAGCTGCGTGAAACGTTGGCGTTGGAATATTTTAATCTAATATGCGAGTTTGCGAGCTCGACTGTTGTCAGCTCTCCAGCAAGTATATCGTTGTGACGAATCTTATGTGTGAAGCGAAGGACCCAGCTTCTTCTATGAATTAGTCTCCGGTAGGAACTGAATTTGACAACGTCTATGAGGCTTGGAGGTGTAGTAAGTGCCATCACATCTTTTACATTCTTTTTCCCTTTCGGGAGGTAACGACGAGCATTTGGAGTGCCACATGGCCATTATTCTTGTGCGTCTGCAAGTCGTGGCGGTCCTTTCCACCAAACATGCTAACAAGGGAACCTCCCCATCGCACCCCCCTCAGATTAAGTTATAAGTTGGCACAGTGGATAGGCCTTGAAAAACTGAACACAGATCAATCGAAAAAACAAGAAGAAGTTGTGTGGAACTATGAAAAAATAAGCAAAATATACAAACTGAGTAGTCCATGCGGAAGATAGGCAACATCAAGGAGAGTGTGAGCTCAAGAGCGCCGTGGTCCCGTGGTTAGCGTGAGCCGCTGCGGAACTAGAGGTCCTTGGTTTAAGTCTTCCCTCGAGTTATAAGTTTACTTTCTTTATTTTCGCAAAGTCATGATCTGTCCGTTCGTTCATTGACGTCTCTGTTCACTGTAATAAGTTTAGTGTCTGTGTTTTGCGACCGCACCGCCAAACCGTGCGATTAGTAGACGAAAGGACGTGTCTCTCCAATGGGAACCGAAAACATTTGATTGCAAGGTCATAGGTCAACCGATTCCTCCACAGGAAAACACGTCTGATATATTCTATACGACACTGGCGACGGCATGTGCGTTACATGACAGGAATATGTTGTCGATCCACCTAATTTGTACACTTGGCGAATGGGTAAAAAGATTCTTCTCCCTTGCCCGATTTAGGTTTTCTTGTGGATGTGATAATCACTCCCAAAAAAGTGATGAAAACATAAGAGTTTGCCACATAAACTGCAACAAATGAATGCAACAGTTTCACAGTCGCACAGTTTTCCCTGTGCTCTGACAAAACATATGTTTTTAACGTTTTCAATTTTTTCCGTGTGTAGACCGTCAAATCCTGCATATGTCCAAGCAAATCTGAACCTGTACTGGAATTTTGGAGAGCAAAGTTGATTATGTGTGAGTGCCTGAACTTTGATAATTGTCTGAAAGTAAAAAATTAAAATTTTCACACGATGGAAGACTTAAACATAGGACCTCTCGTTCCGAAGTTGCACACGCTAACCGCGGGACCACGGTGCTCCTAGTCTCTCACTATTCTTGATGTTACCTATGTTCCTCATGGACTACTCAGTTTGTATATTTTGCTTATTTTTTTCATAGTTCCACACAACTTCTTCCTGTTTTCTCGATTGATCAGTGTTCAGTTTTTCAAGGCCTATCCACTGTGCCAACTTATAACTAAATCTGAGGGGGGGGGGGGGGGGGGGGGTGCGATGGGGAGGTTCCCTTGTAAGAAGTCCCAGTGTTCGGTGATCCGCTGGGTTACTATGCTCAGGACAATGTCTCCACTGACTAGGCGACGAATATTTATGAATTTCCGTTACTCTGTTACAGATAAAGTCTTCCATCGGCTACCATCACTGCTTATCCAGCCTAAGGTCACCTAGCGTCCATCCACATCACTGGATGAGTAATTTCATAGCCTGCAGCCTTGCGGAAATATCTTAGTAATCGCGCTCCCTCACGAGCACCCAGAAGTCCGAGACGTGGCAGTGTTATCTTTTTGACAGGTGCAAGTCTGTTCTTGCTGCAGGCCAAGTGAATTGTTGCATTCCCGTGTAAGACACTGCGGACGTTCAGAGCTGTCCAATACGCTCGTTCCAGAGTGTCACCAAATACCTGAAGCTGAACATCGTGAGTTTTTGTTGTTGGCATCCACCGCGGAACAATGAGGGTAAGCTGGACAATTGAGTATTCCGTCGTGTTGCAAGATCATTGGGTAGCAATTCATTCCAGTCAATTCTCCTACACCACGTTTCTTGGAATAACAATTTTGTCGAGATTTAAAAGGAGAGAATAGTGCTTTTTTTTCCATCGGTCTACTGACTGGTTTGATGCGGCCCGCCACGAATTCCTTTCCTGTGCTAACCTCTTCATCTCAGAGTAGTACTTGCAACCTATGTCCTCAATTATTTTCTTGACGTATTCCAATCTCTGTCTTCCTCTACAGTTTTTGCCCTCTACAGCTCCCTCTAGTACCATGGAAGTCATCCCCTCATGTCTTAGCAGATGTCCTATCATCCTGTCCCTTCTCCTTATCAGTGTTTTCTACATATTCCTTTCCTCTCCGATTCTGCGTAGAACTTCCTCATTCCTTACCTTATCAGTCCACCTAATTTTCAACATTCGTCTTTAGCACCACATCTCAAATGCTTCGATTCTCTTCTGTTCCGGTTTTCCCACAGTCCATGTTTCACTACCATACAATGCTGTACTCCAGACGTACATCCTCAGAAATTTCTTCCTCAAATTAAGGCCGGTATTTGATATTAGTAGACTTCTCTTGGCCAGAAATGCCTTTTTTTGCCATAACGAGTCTGCTTTTGATGTCCTCCTTGCTCCGTCCGTCATTGGTTATTTTACTGCCTAGATAGCAGAATTCCTTAACTTCATTGACTTCGTGAATAGTGCTATTGGGCGCAAAGTTTAGCTATAGTCTGCAACAGTTTCCTTTTGGTAATATGTCCATAACGTAATTTTTCTGTGTGTCATAATTCGTGTTAATACAGAAGCTGTCAGCCCGCATCTCGTGGTCGTGCGGTAGCGTTCTCGCTTCCCACGCCCGGGTTCACGGGTTCGATTCCCGGCGGGGTCAGGGATTTTCTCTGCCTCGTGATGGCTGGGTGTTGTGCGCTGTCCTTAGGTTAGTTAGGTTTAAGTAGTTCTAAGTTCTAGGGGACTGATGACCATAGATGTTAAGTCCCATAGTGCTCAGAGCCACAGAAGCTGTCAGCTGTTGTCTTCCAATAAGCGTGTAATACTTGAGTATCTGTAGTAATCTCTCGCCCTTCGGTTCTCCATAGGTCTTGTAACTGATTTGAAGTAATGGCCCATTTCGTAAAACGAAGAGTTCAATAATTTCATTAGGGCCGTTCGTTCATAATACATAGCGTTAGTTTTATTATCGTCATCTGCGCCAAATGCGAAATTATCAGTGAAAACATTGTCGGCTAGTACCTGTGCGGCGATGACAAAAGACAGTCTCATGTATAAAGAGTATTCTTTCAGCGTTTCCGAAATTAAGAATGGACTGCTTCTCAGGCCGAATGGACGTATTGTGAAACGGTAAGTAGTTACTTCCTTGGTGTTATCGTAGTTTCCGCGTCTATCTTGAAAAGCATTCAGTCATAAAAATCTTGTCAAATCTCCACAATTTTCATGCAAGACAAGTTGCAGAATGCTTGTCTGATATCGCTAAAAATAACCACAGGATGTACTCGGAGCCGTAAAACAACAGAAATTACACACATCAAAAAAAGTTTTACATCGCCCCGGTTCCCAGAACTCCTGGAGATAGACGTTGACTTTGGATATTGTATCACAGACACATTCCTTTTGACTGTTGAGAGATGTCACTAAACCCGCCCAAAGATGTAAACGACCAAGCATGAGCAGCGCCTATTGGACGGAGGGGGTCCGACAGCCGATCAGTTCCAGTCATTCCACCAGGAAGGAAGTACACGGCTCGTGTTGTCTGTAGTTCAACCATGCCTAGACGGGCAATACCGCGGTTCGATCGCGTCCACATTGTTACTTTCTGCCAGGAATAGCTCTCAACGAGGGAAGTGTCCCGGCGTCTCGGAGTGAACCAAAGCGATGTTGTTCGGACATGGAGGAGATACAGCGAGACAGGAACTGTCTATAACTTTCCTCGCTCAGGCCGCCCAAGGGATACCACTGCAGTGGAATAAGTGAACTGATCGGATGGCATTGTTGGCCGGGAGGCCCCTTTCGGGGGAGTTCGGCCACCGTATTGCATGTCCATTTTAGTTGACTCCACTTAGGCGACTGGCGAGTCAATGATGATGAAAATGATGATGAAGGACACACGTAACCCAGTCCCCTGCCGGGAATCTAACCCACGCCCCCTGCGTGGTAGATGGTAACGCTACCGCTACGCTACGGAGGCGTGGATTACCACTACCTACGGGTTATGGCTCGGAGAAAACCTGACAGCAACGTCACAAAGTTGAATAACGCTTTTCGTGCAGGCACAGAACGTCGTGTTACGACTCAAACTGTGTGCAATAGGGTGCATGATGCGCAGCTTCACTGCCGACGTCCATGGTAAGGTCCATCTTTGCAAGCACGACACTATGCAGCGCGACAATATGCCGAACGGACCGCTCAGGATTGGCATCACGTTCTCTTCACCGATGAGTGTCGCATGTGCCTTCAACCAGACAATCGTCGGAGACGTGTTTAGAGGCAACCTGGTTAGGCTAAACGCCTTAGACACGCTGTCCAGCGGGTGCAGCAAGGTGGAGTTTACTTGCTGTTTTGGGGTGTCATTGTGTGGAGCCGACGTACGCCGCTGGTAGTCATGGAAGGCGCCATAACGGCTGTACGATACGTGAATGCCATCCTCCGACCGATAGTGCAACCATATCGGCAGCATACTGGTGAAGCATTCTTCTTCATGGACGACTTTCTTCATGATAACGACATCTCTCGACTAGAGTGGCCAGCATGTTCTCCAGACGGGAGCCCTATCGAACGTGTCTGGGATACATTGAAAAGGGCTGTTTATGGACGACGTGAGCCACCAACCATTCTGAGGGATCTACGTCGAATCACCGTTGAGGAGTGGGACAATATGGACCAACAGTGACTTGATAAATTTGTGGATAGTATGCCACGACGCATACAGGCATGCATCAGTGCAAGAGGACGTCCACTGGGTATTAGAGGGGCCGGTGTGTACAGTAATATGGACCACCACCTCTGAAGGTCTCGCTGTATGGTGGTACAACATGCAATGTGTGGTTTTCATGAGTAATAAAAAGGGTGGAAGTGATTATATGTTGATCTCTATTCCAATTTTCTGTACAGGTGATGCGAATCTTTTCTTGTGTGTGTATTTCTGGCAGAAGATCTGGTCCTGCCTCTACTGTGTTGTTGAGAGAGGGTGCGCAGAGCTCGTAAGAAGACGCATCGAAAATGATCCAATTTTCTCTTTTTTAAAATGCTTGATGCGGAAGGTAAAACATGGTGTTTCTCGGTTTTTCAGCAATGTAGTCCAACATAAGACGGTGGTAAGTGTCTCTTCTGAAATCGTTGCTAATAAGTCTTTTATGTAAACTACAAAAACTACTTTCTGCATTCAGTCGGCTAGTAGAAGACTGAATAGTATTTTATTTCTTTGGTAGACGAACGACTCTTCGATGATCATGTACAACACAAGATGCCCAAAATTCCTGAAAGAAGAAAGAATATTTATTGGTTTCTGTTGTGTCTGATGTGTAGTTTCACCAGTTGTGTCTAGATCCCAGAATGGTCTCAACTGGCCGTCTGTGTGATCCTGAAGTACAAAGTGAACAACAGCTAAATTCTCAGAGACGGCAGATCTGCTACCACTGAGGATCCAACCGAATACGCTAGGAAAGAAAACAATAGATTTAGAATTGCGGATCGGTAGACTATCGGAGATAACCGTCCAGTAATGATCACTACTAATTAAAAGCTCGATTACAATATCTCCTTGAGAATCTATCTGTGGATCAGGTAATTGCACTGTGCAGGCATGTGCCATGTTCTTAATATCTTGTGGAACTCTAGGCTGAGGCATAGAGCAGTGGTTACTTTTATATGTGCTGATGTACATCGTTAAATTAGTCCACACTACTCTCATTTCGAAACTGGCAAGGCTACGTCATTGCGAGGAACTAGCACGAGATTCTAACATGCAGACACTTAGTTGCCGTTGTTCGATGGCAGACAGTTTCAAATCTTGTATTAACAACTTTGTTATGACGGATGCTTGGCTTCCGTTGTCTAGCACAAATCGAATAAGTTTACTTAGTCTTGTTAGTACCATGGTACGCATCGCATTTGAGCTGTTTGCTAGAATGTGAAGGTTGTAGTTGTTGCGTCTAATTTCCTAACAGAAGTTGAGGCGAAACAAGCGCTGTATCATTGTCAGAGGTACCGAGACGAGCGAAAGTTGAGGCGAAACAAGCGCTGTATCATTGTCAGAGGTACCGAGACGAGCGAGTGCGCCGGTTCTTACCCCAACTCACTACTACTAGCGCCACATCATTATAACGCGCCTGTGCTTAACATACAAAGGACTGCACCAAGCCGGCCAGAGTGGCCGTGCGGTTCTAGGCGCTACAGTCTGGAACCGAGCGACCGCTACGGTTGCAGGCTCGAATCCTGCCTCGGGCATGGATGTGTGTGATGTCCTTAGGTTAGTTAGGTTTAAGTAGTTCTAAGTTATAGGGGACTGATGACCTCAGCAGTTAAGTCGCATAGTGCTCAGAGCCATTTGAACCATTTGACTGCACCATAATCTAAGAGTGAAATTAAAAATTAAATTAACTTTTTAAACTTTGTCAGTGTATGCTTCAGTATATTAATGTTAACATTGTGAAGTCACAGAATGATCAAATGAATATGTTTCACTAAATATATTATTTTAAGAAAAAATTAAGTAGCGCTAAATAATGAAGATAGAAAGCTAAAAAATTGTTCAGAATGTGAAAATGTATGTCACAATCAAAAGTTACCAGTCTCAACTTGATCAGAGCAAATTGTGATCAAAATCGGAGATTTTACGAAAAATTGAAGGCGCTATATATTCGACCCAGGAAGATGAAAATTCATATGCAGCCCGAGTTTGAACTAAAAACCTTATATCTGTAACACCAATAAACTACCTTTATTTGTTTTCAAGTTATTTGCCAAAAACGAAAACTGCAACGATAACGCCCTTATTCATGATAGATTAAGTACCATTTGAATCTACAACAGAAAGTTCTAATTACACCACTCGATTAAATTCGTTAAACAATACATCTGTACCAAGTTTCGAGACTTTATTGTAAATAACAATCACTACAAGGCATCTTCAAGAGGCAGTTCAGATGGCATGTTCTACTGTTGGTTCCTTTCTAAAAATTCTGGCCGGCAAACGTTAAACGCAGTCGAATTAAACCTTTATCAGTAACTAAAGCAAACTTAACTCCAATTATATAAAAATTAAAAAGAGTGTAAATTGTTAAACGACAGAGATATTAATCAATACGTGCCTGAGAAAGGGGCCATTTAGATGCTGCATCCTAGGGCGGTTGATAGCAGATGTTCCATTTGATGGTCCGTTGCGCACGTATCCAAATACAGCCACAGAGGCAGAAGATAGACACTTCGCAACGAGATATCAATCTGTCCGCATCAGTCAAACGCCTGCCTGCGTTGTGCCTCGGATGATGTCAAAGCTAGGCACCTACCAAAAGCGCTTTCGGTAAAAGTAGGAAGTGAACTTGCAAGAACTGTACATCATACTTAATCGCTTAGACTTCATGGAAGTAACTGTTTGTGTGTCGCCCGTAATGTTGATAAACCTGCGTGGCAAGTGGCGAGGTTATTTATCCACTTTTAAGTCGAGCAATTAACTTTTGGTGATTAGAAGTCAGGACGATAGACCATTTTACCAGGAACTTCCCGTAGAGGCCACCTCTGAACCGTTAATAATGCTGTTTCTCATGTGGATGTTATTATTATGAGGAATGTTATTATATTTTGTGCAAGTGAACTTTCACTTAATAGATAAATCAATTAAAACTCAAAACTGTTAATTGTAATCATTGTTTCCGATCCCGCTGAGTAAATAGCAAGTGGGAACATTTTCTTTCAGTGGCCAGAATGAGTATTAAGGGCACGCGGATTGGAAATTATGGTCAGTATATTCTCCAGTGCTTTCTCACTGACGGCAAAAATAGTTTTCAGGCTCTTGTAAATGGCGAAGGTAGGCGTAAAGCATGCACTCAGACTGTTTAAGTGTCTTTCCGGTACGGTAACGAAGAAACAGAAGTAGCGACCGTAATGATTATTTATACGCCGACTCACAAAGTGACGTTGGTCTGTGGTGCTGGGGTCTTACATGTCGCGCCTTCGATGCATATCGACTTGTGATGGAGCTTTTTACAATTAGCACAAAATGCCCTAACCTTCTTCCCACGATTTGATACGTTATATCCTCTGATGAGGCATAAAAACATCTTTTAGTACTTTCCAATTTCTGTTTTCGTTCAGTGACATCAGTAATTTTATTACACTAGTCGATTCCTGCGAATAATTCGCACTCTGTTCTGATCAGTTACTGACAATATAGTAAATGAGAAATAGGTAAATGAAAGTGTTTATTAATAAAAGGCATTGTATTATGAATAGTAGTAACAAATATTAGCGTCACTGTAAAAGTCGATATCATTGTATACAATTTGGTTAATTCAAAAACATATAAAACGCATTTATTGTCCTTGACACATTAATTTTATTTCTTGAACTTATTTATTTTACACAACTTCTTTGAAAACAATGTTAACTGTTACAGTATGCTCATCTTTTAATTTTTGGGTGTATGTGTCATTAGCACAAACACAAATTTGTCTGCATACACGAGCTCTGTATATTGAGCAAACAGTAAAGTAAACAAAAGAAAAATTCGGAGTAGGTATTAAAATCCATGGAGAAGAAATAAAAACTTTGAGGTTCGCCGATGACATTGTAATTCTGTCAGAGACAGCAAAGGACTTGGAAGAGCAGTTGAACGGAATGGACAGTGTCTTGAAAGGAGGATATAAGATGAACATCAACAAAAGTAAAACAGGAATAATGGAATGTAGTCGAATTAAGTCGGGTGATGCTGAGGGAATTAGATTAGGAAATGAGACTCTTAAAGTAGTAAAGGAGTTTTGCTATTTGGGGAGCAAAATAACTGATGATGGTCGAAGTAGAGAGGATATAAAATGTAGACTGGCAATGGGAAGGAAAGCGTTTCTGAAGAAGAGAAATTTGTTAACATCGAGTATAGATTTAAGTGTCAGGAAGTCATTTCTGAAAGTATTTGTATGGAGTGTAGCCATGTATGGAAGTGAAACATGGAAAATACATAGTTTGGACAAGAAGAGAATAGAAGCTTTCGAAATGTGGTGCTACAGAAGAATGCTGAAGATTAGATGGGTAGATCACATAACTAATGAGGAAGTATTGAATAGGATTGGGGAGAAGAGAAGGTTGTGGCACAACTTGACCAGAAGAAGGGATCGGTTGGTAGGACATGTTCTGAGGCATCAAACGATCACCAATTTAGTATTGGAGGGCAGCATGGAGGGTAAAAATCGTAGAGGGAGACCAAGAGATGAATACACTAAGCAGATTCAGAAGGATGTAGGTTGCAGTAGGTAGTGGGAGATAAAGAAGCTTGCACAGGATAGAGTAGCATGGAGAGCTGCATCAGACCAGTCTCAGGACTGAAGACAACAACTACATCAACAACACGAGCTTGCGAAAAAGCCACATACAACTGTCCGTGCAGAAAAACATGTCCTGGAAAATATAAATCTTGCTCTTTGAAGGTTCTCATGTTGTGCTTTATTAATGATCACAGCGAAGGCTACTTCTCTCAGAAATTCTCTTGTTCTCTTCGGAAAGGTGTTATTGGATTAGAAGGCGTGAACTTAATATGGAGTATTAGCGCAGTTTTATCTGAGTCATTAAATTTTACAGCAATGATGCACTCATATAAGTGAGTTACCACTAATCTTGTGCCGTTAATTAATCCCTGATTAGAGTTAAGATTTCTAATTAACATAATAACAGAATTTTTAAAGCAGCTGATGATGTGGTAAACAGGACGGGCTTAAAACCTTCAAGAATTCATTGGGGTACAATTGAAAGCTGTTTATTTCTTCAAGTTGGACAGAATTAAATTAAGGTAAACCTTTGCCTCTTCATGTAAAAAACTGGAAACTAATTGTTCTACAGTCATCATTTTTTGGACACAGAATTGTCGCTGAACAGAGTTGGGAAACATTTTGTTCGTTGATTTCTGTGGCAATGAAGTTGCAAGATGTATCCTGTGTCATCCCAGAAACATGAAATACGAAAGAAAAATGTTAGCAGCCATCTGACTTTTTTTGTAATTATACATAAGAAATAAATATTCGTGGCAGTAAATGTTTGTTTTACATTTTCTTATGATACAGATTAATAATATAGAGGTTAGCAGAAGTGTAACATAACGTTGCAAACACTGTAAAATAATGACTAATTAACAGTTAACTAAATTACACCGAGGTGACAAAAGTCATGGGATAGAAATATGCACATATACACAGACTTCATTTGTTCTCATGTGAGTGAGGTGAAATGGTTTCCGGCGTGATTATGGCCGTACGGCGGGAATTAACAGACTTTGAACACGAAATGGTAGTTAAAGCTAGATATATGGGACATTTCACTTCGGAAATCATTAGAGAATTCAATATTCCATGATCCACACTGTCAAGAGTATGCCAAGAATACCACATTTCGGGCGTCACCTCTCACCACGGACAACACAGTGGCCGACGGCCTAACTTAAAAGACCGACAGCAGCAGTGTTTGCGCACAGTTGTCAGTACTAACATACAAACAACACTGCGTAAAGTAACTACAGAAATCAGTGTGAGGCGTACGACGGATGTATCCGTTAGGACAGTGTGGCGAAATTTGCTATTAATGGCTATGGCAACAGACGACCGACGTCAGTGCCTTTGCTAGCAACACGTCGCCTGCAGCGCCTCTATCAGACTCGTGATCATATTAATTGGCTTCTAGACCACTGGAAAACCGTGGCGTGGTCCGATGAGTCCCGATTTCAATTGGTAAGAGCTTATGGTAGGACTCGAGTGCGACGCAGACTCTGCGAACCACGGACACAAGTTGACAAGAAGGCACTGTGCAAAGTGTGTCATCGAGACGATCGTGTATTTTGTGATCAAGGTCTGTTAGTGTAAACAACAGTTCTTGTAATCGATCTTTAGAACGTTCGTAATTTTCAACGGGGGTTGCGCCGGTAAAGATGAATACTTCGTCCAAAATGCGTGTAGTGTTAGCTCTTGTTCTCACCCGCACTCTTTTCTGGCGCTGTAATTGATTGTTGGTATTAGCGTTTCCAGTATCAGACATCATGAAGTGGCTGCAGTTGTCTCAACGGGGCAATGTAATACGTAATTTCATAAACAACTAACAGTGAGAGCACCAGTCATAAACAATCTACAGGTGTGGTGTGAGCTCTGACAGTCTTTTCAAAGCACCAGCAGAGCCGTATAGAGCACAACAGTTGAATCAAATGGATTTACAAATGGCACTGTGTTACGTGTGGTGCGATAATTCAGTTAAACTTAGCTGTATAAGCGGTTGGTCGTTTGGTGTCTGGCGTGACAAATCAATGCAGTCGGCCCCTCGTGGTACAGCCGCGTCAGGTGCGTTCAAAAAATCGTGGTAACGAGACAGCAAGCGCGGATATCTTCGCGGATTTCAGCACCGATTTTTATGTCGTGAATGACTGTTGTAGCCAGCAATTTGAAGTCTTAAGACAACACTTAATTTAGAAAATACAGCCCATGTATAACAATAGAGTTTACCATAAGTCATATCTTAGGAATCGCAAATATACGAGGATTGGAACTTAAATAGTGGCAACTATTTATTAACAACCGATAAATAAGAGTTACATGTTTGCACCTGTTACTGTCCTTCAAAGTAGTCACCAGCGTTGTGGAGAACCCGTTGCCAGCGATGTGTAAGGGGTAGTATACCGTTAGCAGAGCCTGTTCTGTTGATGGTGCGAATGGAGTGGTCTAAGGTTAGGGTGAATCTCGTGTACGACTGTGATGATGTTATCCTAATGCATTACGTTCCTCCATGGCACACCGTCAATGCACAGTATTACTGTTCGTTTTTCGAGCCTCACCTGCGACCAGCTTTGCGAAAGAAGCGGCGACACTTTCTGCGCAACCTACCCATCATTTTGCACTATGCACAGGCACATACAGTTCAAGTTGTGGCTGCTCTGTCCGGTCAATGTGACTGGGAAGTACTGTACCATCCACCATACTCCGTGAACATAAGTCCTTGTGACTCCGATTTGATTCCGAAGACGAAGGAACCACTTCATGGCATTCGCTTCAGAACTGTTCCAGAGATTCGACAGGCAGTAGACCGCTCCATTTTCACTATCAACAGAACAGGCTCTGCTAACAGTATACTACACCTTCCACATCGCTGGCAACGAGTTCTACACAATGCTGGTGCAAACATGTAACTCTTTTGTATCAATTGTGAATAAAGAGTTGCCACAGTTTTAGTTCCAACCCTCCTGACCACATCAACTCCTAGCAACTTTACTATTACCTGGGGTGCCTAATGTAATGAGAGCACTTTGGAGAGTGTCCAGTGGCGGATGTTTATCGTAAGCTAATGACCTATAGCACTTTGTAAATATAGTACTAAAATTGTGCCATTTCTCTTTGAATGCCAGCGGACTAAAATTACTACATTTCTCTTTTAATACATGTTGGTATGCAATAAACTGGACAAAAACATGTTTCGAACTGCTCTCTCCACAACAGTTAGAAATGAGTGCTGAAATGACGCTTACACACACTACTGTCAACCCAGAGAAGGGATGTAGCTTTCTGTTTCCAATTGTGCTTCCTCTGATGTGACTTCATTCCTTCTGGCACTGTAAGTGCTACATTGCTCACAGCACCAGGTCAGTATTTTTCTTTGAAATTGCTTGTATTGCCCTGTGCAAGTGTAGAAAATGAGGGATTTTTGAGAAGCTATTGTTGTAATGGAGTCAATGGCCTTGACACAGTGGCATCACTGGTTCCTGTCAGATCATCGAATTAAGTGCTGTTGGGCTTTTGGGAAAAGGGGTGCACTCAGCCTTTGTTAGGTCAGTTGAGGAGCTACTTGACTGAAAAGTAGCGAGACCACTCACAAAAACTGACAATGGCCAGGAGAGCAGTATGCTAACTATATGCCCCTCCATATCTGCGTCTGGTGATACCTTAGGGCTGAGGAGATACAGTGGCTGGTTGGTTCCGTTGGACCTTTAAGGCCTGTTTGGACAGTGTTGTTTGTTTTATTGTTGTAATGGCGTTGTGACAAAGTGGTTTAGAGCGTGGACTGGCAATTCACCAACTTGGTTCTGAAGCGTGCTGTTATCAACAATTTTTTTTTTCATTTTATTTTATTCCTCATAATGTTAAACTGTTAATTATAAACTTGCAATATATTTAAACAGTTCAGATTATAGATACATAAAATTAATGTGTTCAACTTACAGTGATGGTACTACCCTTGTAAACTGAAAGGCCACAAGCTAGAAGACGGTACAAAAAGCGAGTACAGAAGCAAATTTAGTAAGAAAGTGTTTTCTGTAGATGATCTGCTAAAGAGGCTCTTTTCCAGTAGATCTTTGAATGGTAAAGTGAGATTTAAATACTTATATAGATTTGCTTCAAATGTACATCTAACAACAGGGGGGCACAGGACTAAGCTTACCAGTTTAGCTTTCTTAACACCAAAAAGTTTTGAAATACTTGCAAAATATTTTGGTAAGCTTCTTAACTGCCCAGAACTAATCCATAAGATAGTATACTCAAACACTTGTTAAAATCTAGAAGATTTACCCCAACTATCAAAGAAATTGGAGAAGTTATTAAAACCTTATAAAGCTACTGGAGAAGACTCAATTACAGCAGAACGTTTGAAACGGTCTCTACCAAAAATAAAAAATGAGCTAAACTTAATCTTTGAGAGAACCTGGAAAAGAGAGAAACTCTCAGGAGAGTGGAAAGTGGCCTTGGTACATCCACTACACAAGAAAAGCAATAAACAAGATGTTAACACCTACAGAGGAATTTCTTTGCAATCAGTTGCATATAACATATTATACTAAACAGAGTAAAAAAAACACACTGGAGAGTAATTTAGGTGAATATCAAGGTGGTCATACGAAGGGCAACTCATGTTCTGAACAAATGTTTGATCTGAAGGTAATAGTTTGCCACAGATTACTGGATACAAAAGATGATTGTTAATTTACAAAAGGCCATTGATTACACTGACTGAAACTATAGAGAAAGTAAAACTATGTAAGTAGAAGCAGGCTGATGCCTCCTTCAGCTTCCTAGAATATTTCGCCTGAGTGGGCCACAGGAAAATGTAAAATGATCTCTGAAGATTTATGCATAGAGGATGAGAGATTTATGAGTTGCAGTTCATGTAACACTGCCATAGTGAAGTAATTAAATGTTCTGACTAGTGATTTGTCAGCTTGGGTTCAATTCCTGTTGCCACCCTAATTCTTTTCATTTTATGTTATCCCTCACAATGTTCAGAGATTAATTACAAAATTTAAATACACCGAAAAAGTTCAAATTATATACATAAAAATAATATATTCAATTTAGTTATGATTATTCCCCTTGTAAGTCAGAAATCTGTAGGTCACCATATTGTAACAAATTGGTAAAATTTTGCACAAGCCACCGCTAATTGTGTCAAGCTTGTTGGGATCACCAACCATGAGATGAGAGCCATTACACCCTCTTTGACACAAATGTAATCTTCGGTCATAATCTCAACAACTAACAAAACACCATCGAAACATTGCTACAGCTTTAAAGGCCTACATTTATAAGATCTCCCTCTAATCATAAATCTTCCACACAAATAATCAACGCTGGACAATTTTAAAAGCCTCCTAAAAGAAATATTGGTTTCATTGGCTTTGAAAAAGGTTTCCCTCATCTCACATCACCAAATGGAAGCAGACAAATATTAATGGTGAGCAGGCAAAGTGTCACGATTGCAAGCAAACAAGTTAACCAAAGACTTTAATACTGCCAGCTGCTAAATTAAAAAATGCTTTAATGTTGTTTTGCCCTTCTAGGTCACTTCTGGCCAGTTATTTCCTGCAGCAAGTGTCTGATATTCAGAAATTTTCACTAGCTGGAGTTGGACTCTAGATTTGTGAGTCCCAATGCCAAACTTATACTAGCTTACATTGGTTTGATGAAAAACCTAAATGTTGACACATGAAGGCTGGACTTGCAAAATTTTATACCAGTTGGCTTGTATGTGGCCTTAATTTTGAGAGCAAGTGGTGAACTTGTATTATTTTCACCAGCTGGCTGAGTCATCCTAACATCTGAACACAGGCTAGGGACTTGAAACATTCTTGATAGTTTTCAGAATCATTTAGTGTCCTAAGACACAAAAGAATTACGGGCATTGGCTGCAAGTGGGCATTACTTTAAATGAATGGGAAAAGTTGAAAATTTTTGCAGACTAGAAATTAAACCTAGGTATCTAGCTTACTAGGCAGATGCACTGACCACTGCATCGTCCAGACACAGTAGTCATTGCAGCTGCATGGACTACCCTAACACAACTCCATCAGACCCAAAGTTTCAACTTATCCACACACTACTAATGTAGTGCCCCTTGCCCATTGTCCTCATTACCCATGGTGTTTCGCCAATTTCTGTAAGAGTTTGAGCCTGGTATGTTTCCTTCGCACTGAAGACATTGTTGGTCTCCCTCGCTTTAATTATATTAAGTGGTATGAAGATAGTAACTGTTCTCGAAAGAACAGGTACCATTGCTGACTGTGCAGCTTCTCTAGAATAAATGGTAATTAATTGAAACCCTCAGCTGCTGGCAGGTGTTGTCAATATACCTCAATGGGGACAGCTGAAAATGTGTGCCCCAACTGGGACTCGAACCCGGGATCTCCTGCTTACACGACAGATGCTCTATCCATCTGAGCCACTGAAGACACAGATGAATAACACGACTGCAGGGACTTATCCCTTCCCATGAGACCCACATTCCCAACTGTCCACAATCTCTTATGCTACCATTCTTATAGACATGTACTTTCATCCATTATTGTCCACAGTGTTTTGTTCAAGATTTTTATAGTATACCAGTGACCAGCCCCACCTTCACATGGGTATCCCTAAAAGTCTTGATAACTTGTGTTAATGGTAGTAAATTATATAAACAAACATTCCTTTGAATCAGTCTTTCTCTGTGTGAAACTCAGTCAGGTAGATGCTATATTTCTTTATTTCTGAACAGCATTTGAATCAGTACCACACCTTTGCTTACGGTCAAAAATCAAAACGGGGTATCAAGTCATTTCGGTAAGCGGAATGCAGCTTTTATCTTTGATGGAGAGTCATCATCAGATGTAAAAATAACTTTGGGTGTATCCTAGAAAAATATGTTGGGACCATTGCTATTCATGTTGTATATTAACGACCTTCTGGGAGATGAAAAAGAGTAGCATGGAGAGCTGCATCAAACCAGTTTGTGGACTGAAGACTACAACAACAACATTAACGACCTTGGGGACAAAATTAATATTAACCTCAGCCATTTTTCAGA
Organism: Schistocerca gregaria; assembly: GCF_023897955.1. Classification (NCBI taxonomy): domain Eukaryota; kingdom Metazoa; phylum Arthropoda; class Insecta; order Orthoptera; family Acrididae; genus Schistocerca; species Schistocerca gregaria. The sequence continues at coordinate 477,012,157 of NC_064926.1, forward strand.
TGATCCAGTTATCTATAATAAAGTACTGTCTGAAAAAAGCTGCATAATATTCAGTCAGATCTCAGTAAGATTTCAAAGTGGGGCAGAGATTAGAAACTTGCTTTCATTGTTCAGAAATTTAAAATTTTGCACTTCGCAGAACAAAAAAATGTAGTATCCCATGACTATAATATAAATTAGCCACTGTTGGAATTGACCACCTCACACAAATACCTGGATGTAACTATTTGTAGGGATGTGAAATGGAATCATCACATATGTTCAGTAATGAGTACAGCAGGTGGTAGACTTAGGTTTATTGGTAGAATACTGTGGAAATGCAATCAATCTACAAAGGAGATTTCTTACAAATCACTCATATGACCAGTTCTAGAACATTGGTCAACTGTGTGGGACCCATACGAGATAGGACTAACAGGGGATATTAAATGTATACAGAGAGGTGTAGCACGAATGGTCACAGGTTTGTTTAATCCACGAGAGAGTGTCACATAAATACTGACATAAGTGAACTGGAAGACTCTTGAAGAGAGGCATAAACTATCCTGAGAAAGTCTATTAACAAAGTTTCAATAACTGGCTTTAAACGATTACTCTAGGAATAAACTACAAGCCCTTACATATCACTCACGTAGGATCATGAAGATAAGATTGGAATAATTACTTTACACACAAAGGGATTCAAACAACCATTCTTCCTGTGCTCCACATGTGAATGGAACAGGAAGAAACCCTAATTGCTGGTGCAATGAGGCTTACCCTCTACCACACCCCTCATGGTTGTTTGCAGAATACATATGTAGAGGCAGATGTAGGTACAGTAGTTCCTGAGATTAGCCTTCACATACAGATAGAAAAACAGACTTTAATTTAGTAACTTACTTCTCATTAAAAGAGAGTCCATCTCTTCATCTACATCTATACTTTGCAAGCCACTGTGAACTGCAGGGCAGTTGGTACTCCTTGTTGGACCAGTTATTAGGGCTTCTTCCCATTCCTTTCCTCTAGAGAGCCCAGCAAGCACCACTGTGCATACTGTAATTACTGTAGACTGATCTTGTATTTGTGGGCATATTTGTGGGTACTATGGGAGCGGTACATAGGAGGTTATAGTATATTCCTAAATTCCTAACATAATTCTAGTTCTTGAAACATTTAAAGTAGACTAGTGTTGCAGAGATGCTTGTCTATCTTCAGGTGTCTGGAGTTCAGGTTTTTCACCATCTCCACACCCTTGGTTAAAGCAAACATGTGACTATACAGGAATAGGAGAAGAATATGGAAACATTATGATAAAGGCATGCTTGACAATAGCTGCAGCTGCTAGACAAGCCTGCAGGTTGCACTGTTGTATTTGACCATGAATGACACCTGTGCAAGTGTCATTCATTGTCAGAACAGTGTTCTGTGTAATTGTGAGTGCATTATGTCAGAGCCAAGTGAGTTTGACCATGGGAAAATCGTTGGTGACTACATGATGGGTGTTTACATAATCAAGGGGGCGAAAGTGTCTGGTATCGAAGAGGCATCATGTTAAAGATTTATAACACATACAGCGTAAGTAAAAAAAAAAAAAAATCATCCACTAAGTCACAATGCAGATAGAAGTGCATGCTGAGTGATTATTATGGACAGTCATTGAAGAGGATTGTAACAAAAAATAAGAGGTGAACAGCTGCAGAAGTCTCTGCAGAACTGAATGTCACACTCACAAGCACTGTCAGCACCAAGCCAACATGAGCTCCAGAAGCAAGAAATTTCAGAGTGAGCTGGAATTCCAAAACCACTCATCAGTTATAAAAAAGCTTGTAATAGGAATAGGTGGTGCCCAAGCCATAAAACCTGGACTATGGAGAAATAGAAGAATATCATTTGGTTACCCGAGTCTTATTTCACGCTATTTCCAATTTCTGGCTGAGTTTAAGTCTAAAGAGTAAAATGTGCCAGTGGTTCAGTGATGATTTGGGTATTCATATCATGGTATTATGTGACCATTTTGGCTGATCAGGTACATCCCATGGTGCAATGTTTGTTTCCTAAAGGATAAGCTGTGTTCAAAGATGACAGGGCTCCTGTTCTCACAACTTAAATCATCCAGTACTGGTTTTGTGAGCACAAGGATGAATTGTCGCATCTCTGTCGGCCACTACAGTCACCAAATCTCAATACTGTTGAGGCTTTGTGGTCTACATTGGACAGAAGGGTGCACGATTCTTGTCCACTTCCATCATCAGCACCTGAACTTGCCACCATTTTGCAGGGAGAATGGTATAAGAATCCCTTGAAAACCATGCATCCATTTCGAGAAGACTGGAAACGGTTTTGAATGCCAACAGTTTTCCTGCACTGTATCAGGCATGGTAACCTGTTGTGTTTTTGGTGTTACCTTATTTTTGTTCACCTCCTATACATGTTGCCCCTTTCTTTTTTTTTATGCATTAAGTATCTACAAGTAGTCTTATGTGGTGTAGGTTCTACACATGTTAGTAATATTCTAGGATGGGTTGCGCAGGTGTTTTGTAAGTAATTTCCATTTCCTTTGTAGACTGACTGCATTTTCCCAAATTCTACCTGCTTTACCTACCACTGAGCCTATGTAAATATTCCTCTTCCTGTCTTCCCAAATTATTACATTCAAGTGTTTGTATGAAGTGTCTGACTACAACTGTCTCGCCACCACTTACTTTGCTTTTCTGAAGTGTACAGTTTTACGTTTCTGAATATTTAATTCAAGTTGACAATGTTTTTACTGCTTTTAAATCTTATAAAGATCTGACTGAATATTTGTGCAGTACTTTTTTCCAGGAAGTACTTCATTACAAATAACTGTGACATCTACAAAAGTCTGAGGTTAGTGTGAATATTGTCTGCCAAGTCATTAATATTCCACATGAATAGCTGCATTAACAATGAACTTCCCCTGGTCACAAATATTATTGTTGCAACTATCAATGACTCTCTATCTAAGATGATATGTTGTGTCCTCCCTACCAAGAAATAATCCATTCACATTTTTTTTTCATACCCCATATCATCATATTGTTGTTAATAAGTGTTGATGCAGTATTGAAAAAAGGGTTTTCAGAAGTAAATGAATACTGCTTCAGTCCAGTTGCATTGATCTATGGCTTTAAAAATGTTAATTAAAAAGTGAGAGTGGGGTTCCACATGAATGGTGTTTCTGGAACTCATATTTCTTTGCAAGGGTGACATACCTACAGTTAGCTAGTTACCTGTTCCATTGACTAATCTCACAGTTACCATTATGATGTTGAACATGTCAAGTGCATGAGAAATACATACATGAATGAAGGTATTTAACATGAATGAAGGTATTTAGAGAGAGAGAGAGAGAGAGAGAGAGAGAGAGAGAGAGAGAGAGAGAGAGATCTTAAACTTTTTGTTACCTACCCCATTCCCTTAAATGGCATGAAACACATATATTATACCTATAGATTTATTTATTCCTATTCAAGAATTCATCTATGGTATAGAAGGAGTTGTCAAGGACATATGATTTCAATTTATTTTTAAAACTGTTATTGCTGTCTGTCAGATATTGTATTTCATCTGGTAATTTATCAAAATGTTTCACAGCAGCATATTTTACCCCTTTCTGTGCCAAAAATAGGTTAAGCAGAGGATAGTGTAAGTCTCTCTTTCTTCTGGTATTGTAGTCATGAATGTCACTGTTGTTTTTAAATTGGTCGATGTTGTTGTGAGCAAAATTTATTACTGAGTAAATGTACTGTGAGGCTGTTGTAAGAATTGTTAACTTTTTGAAGAGTTGCCTACAAGATGTGTAACTATGAGCCCCACACATTATTCTAACAACTTTCTTTTGAGCAGTGAATACTTTCTGCCTAAGGGTTGAATTACTCCGAAATATTATTCCATATGACATCTGAGAGTGAAAGTATGCAAAGTATGTTGGCTTGCATATTTCTAGTACACAATTTTAAAATAGTATACAAGTCGCATAAGTATTTCAGTATTCTCAGGAAGTATTTTTGTGGAATTATGGGTTTATAAGCAGCATAAATACCCGTATGCTTATCAGCCATTGTGGTATGTGGAAGATTATTTCTTTTCTTAGAATTATGTGCACTGAAGATGTCACAAACTAATTTGCATGTACTGACAGAATAATGAATGTTTATAACATTAAAGGCTCTATGTGACCAAATGGAAAGTGTATACTGCAAATGGAGAGACAAAAGAATCTACTCACCAAGCAACGGCAGGGGAACACACACACACAAAAGGATTTAACTTTTACAATCTTTTGGAGCCAGTGGTTCCTTCTTCTGGCAGAAGAGTTGAAGGGGAAGGAAGAGGGGTAAAGGAAAAGGACTGAAGAGGTTTAGGGAAAGGGGTACAGTTCAGAAAAGTCACCCAGAATCCCAGGTCTGTGTGCATTATATACAATGTGATTGTTTAGAGCACGTTAATATTACTCTAACAAGTTGGTATCCACACAGCTACTGAGACTTTGTCCCAGGAAGTTAAAATAGTGCAGTGTCTTGAGATCTGTTTGTGGAATCACATAGCATGCAAATTACTAATGAGATCGCCCCATGCTGGGCACCAAAATGTAGTGAACTGACAATTCTTCTCTGTTCCCTGATGTAAAATGATACATAGCTGACTAATGAGATTGCCCCACATTAAGAGCCAATAATTAACAATAATTAAGTGAAATTAAACACTAAAGGTTATGAGATTAAGGGACTGATTACATGTATAAAATATGAAAGGACTGCATTTATTTCAGTAACTAACATACTTAACACAAAACCAAAATTATACATCTCAGAGCCAATTTGACTGGGCATGAACATGACTTAGTTATTAAGGAAATGATGGGGGAGTGAATCATCTCACCATTTTTCATATTCATTTGTGTATGATGATGATGGCACCAGATGCTGGTTCGGAGCTGTGTGGAGCGAGTCAGCTACTCTGTTCAGCAGCCCATGGCCGTGCAGTGAAGGACCAGAATGATGCCCATGTTGACAGGTCCCCATGTGTTGCTGTAGAAAAACAGCGGTATCAGGGTGTCAGAAGACAGATGTTGGCGATGGATTGAAGAGCCCCCATGTCTTGCTTCTGCTCTATCTCACCAACTACCCTCCTCATTCCTCAGCCATCTCCCAGGTGAACAACTCCTCAAACATTTTCCTCCTCTTTATATTTCCATTGGTGGACTTAATTTGCAGTGCTGCCCAATGACTGATCACTGTTTCATGGCCATGGCTCAAAATGCAGGGTGGAAATTCTCTATCTTGCTTGGGCTGGTGTGTGACTCAGGAATTGGCATCTTTCTCACAGTTCCACTGTCAAGGCTCTTCCCAGCATTGCAGCATTGGTCGTGCAGTGTTCCAATGTTTCAATGCATTCCAAAGTTGTGGAAGCAGCCATACAACTCTCTTCCTTAATGATTCTCTCTGCATTGGCCCAGGACAGTCTCATGTTTTTGCTTCATCTCAGAACCTGCTGGTATTTGTCATTTGTAAGGACTGTCCTTCCTATCCAGAAACCATGTTTTTAAGCAGACTAATTTCTTTTGCAGCTCTTGTTTCGCATGCCTCCATGTGCAAATTCCTTGCACCTTGTGTACATCCTTCCCAGTGCCTGTGTGATGCTGGAACTGTCGACACGTTATGGCTTTATAAGGCAGGTAAAAATGCTAGCTGCAAGCCAGAAAATTTTGCATGCCTTCACATGTTTATTATTGATGCTCTGTCCCCCTGCCTACTGTGGTTCATCTGTTTTAAGCACACTTCTTATTGTCTGCTAGACTCTTTGCAAGGTGTTCATTCTTAAATGAGGCAAGGGCATCCACCCAGCTACCCCCCGCCTGTTTGCTGAATGGCTATGATGTTAGCATATCGGGTGTTAACTGCAAGGGGTCCCTTCTCTCCTTGTCTAGGGAGTTGAGTCAGCAAGTGGTACCCAGTGGAGGCATCATACGTCCTCTCCCCCTCTCTCTCTCTCTCTCTCAAAAGTTTTCACTATTAACACAAACACTTCACTCCCTAATGTAGATCTTTGTGGGGAAATTACGTTTTTGATTGTGCCCTAGTGTGTCAAGCTCAGTTGATTATGTACACAAATGGTTGCCCTTTATAAATAGATACAAAACATGCACACAGAAACACAAATCAAAACAAGTTATCAGTACATGAGAAAGATAAATCGCACTGAACATGATGATAATGTGACAGGCATAGATAAGACATACACAAAATGAACATGGAACCAGGACACATGAAAAATTTTAGAAATGAAAATACACACATATAAGATTCACAGAGTTAAAACTAGTGAAAAAAACTTGACCTTGCACTACCATTACACTCATCAAAGAATTACATGTCACAAATACTAGCATGAGAAACACACAAGACACTTAGAATTCATACATGTGACATAAAAGTTAACTTTATACAGCAATAATGTTTGTGGAAGAGCTATATGGAAGAATAATGTCAGAAATGTCAACATGGAAGACACACAAGACACTTAGAATTAAGCCATGCGCAAAAGTTGACCTTACAGAGTAGTAATGTTCATCAACAAGCTTTATAAAATGGATACAAAATGTGTGTCACTCCAAAAACTTGGTCATGCAAAACAATAAGTTTTTCATACCATATGTTATAGGACTGCCATGGGCCAAGCTGGATAGGATTGGATGGGTGACACCTTAACATTTTAACTAGCAGCACACTATGTTCCCTCTCAGTGAGTTTGTTTTCCTACATTGTAACGCATACAAAAATAAGATTGGTACCTTCTTTCCTGCCACAGAACTTGCAATTATTATGTATAATGTATGTGTTACCAGTCAAACCTGATTTTAGGATGAACTAGTTTCACATAGGTCAGACTCATTCAGCCTGTTACCAACAGGATAAAACATTTTAGCTTAGGTCCAATTGGTTTATCCCAGTTAGAATTTACGTGCTTAGGATAAACTGGTACATCCTAGTTTGAACTAATTTCACCTAGTTTGTAACTTCTTAAAGCTTTTCAAAGTAAACCGAATAAAGGAATAGAAATAAAATGGTCAGTATGAATCATTAAAGTTATTTATTAAGTAATCAGTAATTTCACATCTATCACTAAATCAACTTACATATATCCCTCCACAGAAATCACCTTACCCACAATTCGCTTATTTACTTATTTTTGCAAAGTTTACTTTGGTGGCACATGTAAATGCAGAGTACTTTGTTTTTCTTATGATTGCATTTGTTTGTTGTACAGTTTTTCATGCAACTGCATTTCACAAAGCGTTGCCCAGATTCATCAGAATGTTTTGTGGCTGCTGTCCTTAAGGATACTTCAATAACCCAGTTAACATCTCACACATATAAAAACTTCTGAATGCAGATGTCAAAATCAGACTAATAAAATAAAAAAGAAGTTTAAAACAAATATTTTAAATATCTTATTACAAAAAATTATGGAAAATTTTAATAAAATTATATCTGCAATAATGTTTTAGAAGAACGCTATGTTTAGTGCCAACTTTGTAGAGGCCCTCATCAGTCTTTTGAAGTATTACTACAATTATGTTTCTTTGTATTATGTATTATTTGGTCTTGTGGTAAACTGGAATGAATTTTAAATTCCTGTCTGGGTGAGTTTGGAAATCAATTATGTGCCTTTATCTACATCTGGAATAGGTATGGCTACATTGTCTCCAATGTCAGCTGGTGGATGGGATTTGTCATAGGAAGCTTTCATTCTTTTAGCTTGGTTTTTTAAATTTTCTTTTTTTAAATTTTTCTACCATTTTGAATGTCGTTTGTGTCAATTTTCACAATATTATCATCATCATTGTCTTTGTACTGTTCAGTATTGCTGTCATCTTTGGTTGCCTTCGTTAGGTCATCTTCATCCTGAATATCATTTATGATTTCTTGAGGCAACGGGGAAGTGGAAAGTCCTATCTAGGTTCAATTCTGAATAATCCTTTGTAAGGTGATTGTTTTATTCCAGAGTGGTAAGCTCAATTTTTCTTGAATTGGACATACCTTAATCCTTCCAACCACTCATCGAATTGTTGTCCTTTAACCAAGAACTTATCATATTTTCAATGTCGTGATTGACACATTCAACAGAACCCCGACTTTGGCTGTGCCTTGGTTTTCCATGCATAATTTTCAGTTATGAGCAAAGCTTTGCAAGTTCACTTATAACATTATTCACAAATTCTTTGCCAGTATCAGATTGAAGAATTCACAGCACCCCTACAGTTAGGGATATGTTATTCAAATGATAAACCATTTCTTCGGTCCTCTTTGATGTTAATACATGAAGGAGCACAAATTTATGTGAGGTGGTTTTGTGGTAAACTAGAATGAACTTTAAATTCCTTTCTGGTTGTATTTGGAAATCAATCAAATTGACTTGGCACCTGCTATTCATTTCCAAATGGAGAATTGTCTTTGAAACAAGCCTTCTTTTCTTTTTTGTCTTCTTTTGTTGACAAACATCACACATTGATAAATAGAGGCAACTCATTTCCTTTGTGATATTGGCATATTTTTTTTTTTTTATGTATAGGCTAACATCGTATCACAACCATCATGACCCACAGCAACATGAGCTGCGTCAATCACATCATAAAGTTCATCAGCTGGAACAAAGTATTTTATATTCCCTTTACACCATGCAATGAGTTTTTTCACATCACCAATTTTCAAAACAGTAAATCATTTCAGTCTTCTTTTTTGTAATGATGTTCTTGTTCCCAACTCTTCCACATCTTGTACTTGTTTAACCAAATCTGCATATTCGTCTATTGATAACACATTAAAATGAGAACTTTTTGTTTTCACTCTGCAAAATTTCATTCAAAAACTTTTCTCTTCACAGCTTTTGATTGGCTTGTCTACTATATGAAGGCTGATCCATGATGAAATGCCTCACAATATTTATACTAGGAGTATAATAAAATCTTTTAAATGCAACCAGCAGCTTAATAAGCACACTTGTCAATGCAAAATACCATTCAGAACAAAGAACAGAGTGAATGAAGAGCAGTTGAAAGGCACAAGGGGTGAGCCAGAGATGACTTGGGGATTCCCCGTTTGTACACGCTGTGGCATGCATTCCGACTAGGCAGAATTAGTTCAGTCTAGGACCTAGGCAAAACTAGTTCATCCTAAAATCAGGTTTGGCTCATAACTTATGCATCACTAACATTTGGGAGGTCTTCTATGAGGCGTAGTGTCAGCTGCATGAACCATGTGAGTGGACTCGAATCTCAACAACACACAAAAAAGATGATTCATTACCTAACTTTGCACACTCAAGTGATTTCAACTTGTCCTTAAATTTGAATATGCAAAATAATCCTAACGTGCTTAACTCCACTGTTCATACATTACTTTGCAAAGATAAAATGTCTTCTCTTCTGGCCGCAAAAGTCCTTTGGTGCACCTCTGTGTGCTGCAATGGAAATCTCATCAAATATTGTTGCACGTGTAGTTCTCACCATTCATGCCACTGTCATTCCATTCTTATGGAAATGATATGGTAAAGCAATATGATAAAAAGTTGAACACATGATATTACAATGAAGTATACAAAACAAATAAACAAAAAATAATGTATGTGTAAATGGCAATCCACTTGCATGAGTTGCACAACAATCCCACGCTACTAGAATGTCACACATGTAATCATCAAATCACCTCTCCACATTAACATCAAGTGCCCCACAGCCCACACACACACACAAAAATGATAATCTAAGCACAATAAAAACATACTAATTACTACAACAGAAAATCTATTCACAAAGTACAACATGTTGTTAACAGTCATCTACAACTGCCTATACTGCTACTGCTGTACACTGCTCTACTGAGCCACATACACCCTCAGGCTGGGCATTAAATATCCCAACCTCGTGCCTGTCATCATAAACTGAGTAGGGATTCTGCATTGTCTGCAGTGTCCCATGCTTTTGAGTGAGATGCCATCAATTTTTCTTCCCACTTCAATGCATGGAAACACTCCTACAGTCTTCCAAATACCATCTGAAGTTTGCAAATGTCTTGACTGTGAACAGAATGACATTGTCTTTTACTGCTCATGAATGGGCATTTGCCATATTTTTTTCACTTTTGATTGTGGTCTCTCTGTGCATAATATTATCTTCCTTTTGGACCATGTCTTGGGTACTCACATGAGCAGCTTCGGGTATCACAGTAGCATATTCCTAAAAGTACACAGGGTCTTTAACCCATGACCAGTTGCATCATGTCATTCAGATTCTCTTTCAATGGCTGTGTGTGTGTGTGTGTGTGTGTGTGTGTGTGTGTGTGTGTGTGTGTGTGTGTGTGTGTGTGTGCGCGCGCGCGCGCGCGCGCGCGACTTCATAAATCACCTTTTAGCTCCTGTGGCCCACCTATCAAAATTTCCTTGTCCTCTTTATATGTTATTAAACCAGTTGTGCCCTTAATGGTCTCTGCACCACATGTGACCAAATCCTCGGAAAAACTGACTACTGCTTTAGTAGTCCAGTCCACCATCATCAGGCTACTTGAGAGTATGTCATTATCAATCCACAAATTATAGTTGCACTCACCTGGAAGCCACTTCTGCATCGCTTAGTGACACCAAGATCTGATTTTCTACGTTCTTCATTTTCAGTACAAAAGCAAGAATTAGAGAGATTCCTTTTACAGGTATCTCAGCTAATTTACTGCCACTTGCTACCAGATTCCCGTAAAAATACATCAAAAATGCTACCACTTCCAACCCAGAATCCAGACATGATGTTGCCTTAATCCTTTCCATGGCTATCTCAATGAGGGGACACAAATTGTCTGTTTCTTCCGGCAGCTCTGGGTCATCACAGTACTGATCAATGTCATTTTGCTCTTGTTATTGCCAGTACTGCACATTGCTTATAAGATGTCCCATACAATATCTCATTGTCTTTGGTCATTCACTTGTGTGATCTTACACACCTCTGTCTGAGGTGAGACCAGTGCTGGTAACCTCCGTAACTTTCACTGTGTCTCTCATTATGTGAGACATGCACACAATTCATGTGGTGTCCGTGGTACAGAACTTTGTTCCTGCCCTGTCCTCCCCTTTGCAGACGATACCATCTGTCTCACTCTTACCTATTCCCTTCTTCTCTCCTTTGTCCATTATTGTGCTAATTCTGCCTGTCATAGATCTGAAGAAATGCTTGTGGCATCCAATTTTCTGCCTTCATTGCATTAGCATTTGCCACCCTTTGTTTCTCCTGCTCTTCAGTGTCATCCAAAGGTCTTAAAATGTTGAGGAACTGTTCTCTCGGCAGTGCGTCAATGAATGCACATTGTATGTGAGCAGGAAAATGTTGAGTGCATTGTGCTACACCATTCCTCTGCTGTCTTTTTGTCATCCAAGTATCCCACCAGAATGATATAGTGAGCAGCATATGTTGCCATTCATTGGTGTGACTGTGGTTACATACTTTCACTGATATATGTTCATCTTAGCACTTGCCTTTGAGGGCAGGTTCCAATATGTTGCCAGAAACTTGATGCATAAATCCTTATAACTACTGTGCTCACAAACTGCTATGTCAAACCAGGCAGCTTCCTCCTTGTTGAACATCTGCCATGCAATGAATAAAGCATTACACTTCACCACACCTTTTGCATGCAAATATATGTCTAAATTCTTTAGATAGGCCTATGTCTTTGGGGGGATGCGACCTGCAAATTCATTAGTATGACCTGCCTTACAAGAACATTACCTCGCCGCATTGCAGACACTTCTTGCTTGAGGACTGACACTCATGTTTGTGTTTCCTTGGACAATTTACTTTCCTCATCTTTGCGTGCAGAGATGTCAGTCATCTTCACATTTACCCTTGTTTCTAAGTTGTCAACCATTGTTTCACACTCTTTTCTCACCGCACCACAGCGGTTGGTGGCCTCCATCCATACCTTTTTGGTTTCAGTCTCCAATTATTGCCCATCAAGCTTTTGATTACAAAGTTTTATTTCAGCTTCCAGTCATTCATATCATGTTTTATTCTCCTCCCTCATGGTGATTAACTGTGATATGAGAATTTGATCCAGTGGCCTCTGACCTTGCATATGGCCCACAGACATGCCTTGTGCTTCCTTGCTCACCTTCAAACTTCCTCAGTTGGCTTCTTGGTTTCTAGTGTACTCCAAGTTTGTGAACCCCCCACTGATGTTCCAGCTGTTTTATCACTGGCAACCAAAATTTAGAAATTCTCACACAGTCAAACACTTGAGAATGAAATCAAATTGAAGCTCCTCACTGGGTGCAAAAATGTAGTGAACTGAGAATTGTTTATGATATCACATAGCATGCAAATTACCAATAAAATCACCCCACTCTGGGTGCCAAAATGTAGTGAACTCACAATTATTCTCTGCTCTCTGACATGAAATGATGTATAGATGACTAATGAGATTGCCCCACGATGGGAGACAATAATTAAGTGAGAATAATTAAATGAATCCAAACACAAAAGGTTATGAAAGTAGGTGATTGATAAGTGAATGGAAGAGGCTGTTTAGATGAATAAACTGTGAAATAGCTGCATTTATTTCAATAACTCTTGCACACAAAACAAAACAAAAATTGAAAATCTCAGGGCCGACTTGACTGTTGATGGGCATGACTTAGTTATTAAGAGATGTGAGAGAGGAATGAATCATCTCACCATTTTTCATATTCATTTACGTATGGTGATAATGGCAGTAGGCACTGGTTCAGAGCCGTGCATCATGAATCAGCTGCTCTGCTCAGTGGCCTGGAGCTGTGCAGCGAGGGCCCAGAACAATGCCCAAATTGTCAGGTCACCATGTGTTGCTGTAGTTGAAGCAGCTTTATCACAGTGTCAGAAGACAGATGTTGGCAATGGATGGAAGATTTGTCTTCTTGCTTCCATGCTGTCTCACCAACTCTCTCTCTTCACTCCTCATCCATCTCCCATCTCAACACCTACTCGAACATTTTCCTCCTTTAGACATTGCCATTGGTGGACTAAATTTGCAATGCTGCTCAATGATTGATTGCTGTTACGTGAACACTGTTCTCAGTGCAGGGTGAAAATTCTGTATCTTGCTTGGGCTGGTGTGTGACTTGGGAATTAGGATCCTTCTCATGATTTCACTCTCGAAGCTGTTCCCAGCATTAGATGCACATCGTTCCAATGTTTTAAGGCATTTCATGGTTGTTGCGAAAACAGACACACAGAACTTTTTCGTAACACTTCTCTCTGCATGATGCCTGGACAGTCTCACGTTTTTGCTTCATCTCAGAACTTGCTGGCATTCGTGATTTATAAGGAATCTGCTTCCTGTCCAGAAAACATCTTTTTAAGAAGGCTAACTTATTTCGCAGTTCTTTTTTTTACACTCCTACCTGTGTGAATTCTTTGCACTTTGTGTACACTCCTGCCAGTGTCTGTGGGATGCTGGAATTGCTGACATGTTCTCACTTTCTGAGGCAGTTAAAAATGTCTCCTGTATACTGGAGTCACCTGTGCTTTTTTCCACTTGCTTGGGACTTTGTATTGGGGGAGAGATTCATGATAAATGCAGGCTAGGTAATGGAGTAATGCCATAGAGTACTCTTTGTAAACCAAACTGATATTCCATCCACACCTGGTGATTTATTTGCTTTCAAATCTTTCCGTTGTTTCTCTACTCCAGGGAAGCTTATTACTGTGTCGTCCATATGGGATTCTGTCCGATGGTCAAAGGGTGGCATATCTGTAAGATTCTCCTCCTGTGTGAACAATTTCTTGAATGTGAAATTTAAAACTTAAGCTTTCATTTTGCTATCTTCAACTGTAACACCAGACTGCTCAACAAGGGACTGAATGTAAGCCTTAGACCCGCTCAGTGATTTTACATAGGACCAGAATTTTCTTTTGTTTGCTGCCAGATCTTTTGTTAAGGTGTGACAATGGTAGCTGTTGTATGCTTTGTGCATAAATCTTTTCACAGATACATGGATCTCTACTAAACTTTGCTTGTTGTCATTTGACAGAACGCTCTCTTTTAAACTGAGAGTGCAGGTGTGTGTGTGTGTGTCTGAGGTTTACGGGCACTAAACAGCGTGGTCATCAGAGCCCAAACGCATAGAAACAGGAACACAAGCGGTGAAGGGACGAAGACGGACGCCGAACAAGGAGAACGGCTAAAAGACACAGGCCTGACGCAGTTCCAAATGCGCACATACAGAGGCAAAACAAGAGGATAAGAAACACACTAAAAAAGGAAAGGAAACACAAGGAAAAGAGAACAGATACCGAAGGGAAACAAGGAGGTAATCGTGACTGGCGGACCTCTTACCTAAAACCTGGGTGAGCCAGTCACCCAGCAGCACATTAAAACCTTCTCCCTAAAATCCGAGGCAACAGATTGGACAGGACACAAAACCGTAAGACCTTAACCACAGTCGCTGCGTCGTCTTGCAAAATAGAGGGCAAATCCGGTGGCAAGGAAACCACCGCCCTCTGGTCAGAGAATAAAAGACAGTCAAGTAAAATGTGGCGGACAGTAATCTGGACGCCACAAGCACTGCAGATTGGGGGGTCCTCCCGCCGGAGTAAAAAACCATGCGTGAAGGGACTGTGTCCAATGCGGAGGCGAGTGAGGAGAACCTCATCCCGCCTGTATGACTGGTAGGACGTACGCCATGGTCGCGTAGTGGCCTTTACCAGACGCAGCTTATTGTCAGAAACTGCCAACCACTCCTCTTCCCATTGATGCATAACACGAAAACGCAAAAGGGAGGTTACAGCATGGAGGGGGACGGCACATTCAACAACGTGAGGGAGGGAACATGCATCTTTGGCAGCCACATCCGCCAGTTCGTTTCCCCTAATACCCACGTGCCCCGGCACCCAGCAGAAAGAAACCTCCTTCCCCTGCCGTTGCAGGTGGAGTAGGGCATCATGGATGTTCTGGACGACCGTATCCGCTGGGTACAAGTGTTGCATGGTCTGAAGGGCACTCAGGGAGTCAGAAAAGATAAGGAACTTAAGACTGGTAACACATCTCATCTGCTCCAATGCCCGCAAGATTGCAAACAATTCAGCATCGAGGATGGTAAACGCCGCAGGAAGCCGTAACTTGACGACTCGATCAGGGAAAACAACAGCACAACCAACACAGTCCCCCTGTTTAGAGCCATCTGTGAATACAGGTACATGGTCCGGATGCTGAGAGTGCAGCAGTCTCTGCTTCCTCAGCCAGCATTTTCCAATTTTCATTATTAAACTGTGGTGTATCTTTTCCATCCTTTACCTGCTTACGAGGCACATAACTCTCGAGACCACAATTTACAATCTAATTAAAATTTGCCCATAGTTCTTCTACATCCATCTTACTGGAACTAAGTGATGTAAAATCACTGCTTATATGCTCTATCTAGCACAAACACTCTCCTAGCCTTCTTGACTGATTTATTACCCTTTGTAACCATAGTTGCTATAATGACATCGTGATCACTAATCCCTATTTCTATACTGACATTTTTGATAAGGTCCAACCTGTTTGTAGCTAAAAGGTCTAAGGTATTTCCAAAGTATTTGGGCTACCGAGCTAGCAGCTCAAGACAATTTTCAGAAGACATGTTCAAAAGTGTTTCTGTACACCCCCCCCCCCCTCCCCAATCCACAATGATGACCTGATGACCACCGACTTTCTTTGAATGACTCTATAACTGTCACAGTGGAATTGGGTAGCAATAAACATATTGCGCATTAGCTTGGTTTCACTGACAATATTTTTGTGAACTGCAATGCACACTACTTGCCAAACATCTCAGAGCTTTCCACTTCAGATTTCAGCCAGCTCTTAGTCCCAAGAATAACTTGACCGCAAGAAGTTTTCTGGAGGGCAGTAAATTCAGGTACTTTATTAAAGCTTGAATTACACGCTGACCCCCTAAAGATAACAGGAATTACAGATTGCCCTGTGCCCATTAACAATAAACAGCTGAAAGCATTTTTTAACAAGCTTGATATTATAGAAGATTTGTGGACAAATAAACATTAAACAATGAAACACTATCCAGATACAGCCCACTCACAAACAAGGTGTTTTGGCTTAGCTAAATGAATCTTGAGGAGGGTTCTCAGGCCATAAAAAGCAAGCTCAATATTGCATTTATTTTGCATTATCCACAATTGCAAAGAAAATTTTTAGTTTGTGACAAAAATCAAACAATGGAAAATCCAGGACACACACACACACACACACACACACACACACACACACACACACACACTAATGCAACTTGCACACACGTCTCCAGTCGCAGGGAATTGGTTTCAGTTCGTGACTCAGCATCTCTTCTATACAGTGAGTAGCAACTTTTCTTCTCTGGTATTGTTAGTTTGTGACAATTTGGACTATGGGGTTGGTGTACTGGTACCAGTTAAATGGCAGTGGGCAAAAATGACCATAGCTTTTGCCAACCAGTCAAAGAATGGAAACAGTTTAATAGAGATGGAGAATTTTGTCGTGTGAATATTCACAAGTAGATATTACCTGGAAGGTTGGAGCTTGATTATAGTAACTAATCACAAAGCACTATAATTCTTGCTCAGGTGTAAGTTAAGACACAGTCAGTTAATGAGGGTTTCTATCCCTACAAGAATCTGACTTTGTTGTTAGATGATAACCAAGAGATGAGAACATAGTGCCAAATGTACCATCCATACCTCCCATGTTGTTTGATGATAACCATGAGAAGAGAACATAGTGCCAAATGTACCGTCCATACCTCCCAGATGACTGAAAGTGCCAGGAGAGTAGTAGCAGATGGTAGAGATAAATGTCAGAATCATGAGGGGAGCACAGCATGAAAGTTTTCTTTAGAAGACATTTCGAAACACTGAAAGTGAGCATGACAAAAATGAGTGCCTGCAGTCGGTCAGAGGAAAAGATAACATTCTACCTGCTGCACAATAAAATATTGTATTGCCCAACAAACATAATGCATGAAGACTGGAAACTGTGTATTTCTGAGCATGTTGTAAATAAGTTGACTACTTATATTCATTACAGTATTGGACAACTTGCAACAACATGGCCAAGAGGAAAACCAGGATACTGGAAACCTTTGACAGTCAAAGAAACAAGACTCAAATGTTTAAGAGGAAGCCTTATATACATCCAGTGCTTCCAGATAAGTTGAAGCAGGTAGTGACTGCTGACATTGTGGGTCAATTACCAACAACTATGTGCAGTGTCACACAACTGATGGAGGCTTTAGAACTGTTCTCTAACATGTTAAGTTTCTTCCTCTACTAAAAGCTAGTGGAACTGCCACAGTGATAAAATTGAGAAAGGACTACTTCCTGAATGTGTGCTGTCCAGAAAAGATGTTGTTGTTGTTGTTGTTATCTTTAGCCCAAAGACTGGTTGATGCAGCTCTCCATGCTGCTGTGCAAACCTCTTCATCTCTGAGTAACTACTGCAACCTACATCCCTCTGAATCTGCTTACTATATTCATCTTTTGGTCGCCCCTATGATTTTTACCTCCCATGCTTCCCTCCAGTACTAAATTGGTGACCCCTTGATGCCTCAGAATGTGTCCTACCAACCGATCCCTTCTTCTAGACAGGTTGTATCACAAAGTTCTCTTCTCCCCAATTCTATTCAGTACCTCCTCATTGGTTACGTGATCTACTCATTTAATCTTCAGCATTCTAGCTTCTATTCTCTTCTTGTCTAAACTGTTTATTGTCCATGTTTCACTTCCATACATGGCTGCACTCCATATGTATACTTTCAGAAAGGACTTCTGACACTTAAATTTATACTTGATGTTAATAAATTTCTCTTCTTCAGAAACGCTTTTCTTGCCATTGCCATTGCAAAATCTCATGTAGAAACAAAATTAAGAGAGGTACAGAAATCTACAAAGACCACATCCATTACAAAAAAGGAGGTGAATGTAAGGAACTTCTACAAAATTCATGACACAATTTTACACTGGTGGTCAGAAGAATCTGAACACTGGATAGTATGCTGGTCTAAAAAGTAGACTGAAGACTTAATATGTATTACATTTAAGACATGGACACACTGAGCTGAAAATAGTGCATTTTGACAGCATGAAAAAAGTTGTCCATTGGCATATAAATGTCCGACACCTGGCAACATGACGAATTGCGTGACTATGCATGGTATAAATCCAATGGACATAATGAAAACCTAGCACTGGACTTACATAGACCCTTACCCAAATCCAGGGATGGTTACTGTTACATATTTGTGGTACTGTAAGTATTTCAAAATTTATTAACTGTTTCTGCTACATAGAGCAAACAGTGCAGTGGTACTTAGTAAATTGGAGAAAGAACATATGCCTAAGTACAGGAAATCTCTCTGATAATGAACTGCAATTTACTTCAAAATTTTAGAGAGAGGAATGGAACAAAATAAGGTAGACGATTTAATACATCCATTCCATCCCACTTCTGATCCCACTGAATGGTATGCGAGGGAAAGCTGACATTTATGTAGAACCTTCTGTAGATCTGAACATAGTGTTTGGGAAAATTTCATGACAGAAATGGAAGACATATTTAACAATGTAGTCCATGAGACCACCAATTTTGTACATCAATATTCTATGATCAAGGTTGGAAATCTTTGTTTAATAGAAGAATTAGTGTCTTTCCTGCTCAGGAAGGAGTTACAAGAAATGGAAATACCGTGTGGCTAGGGCCTCCTGTCGGGTATACCATTCGCCTGGTGTAAGTTTTTTGAGTTTATGCTACATCAGCAACGTGCATGTCTATGGGAATGAAATGATGATGATAAGGACAACACAACACCCAGTCCCCGAGTGGAAAAAATCTCTGACCCAGCCAGGAATCAAACCTGGGGCATTAGGTATGACATTCTGTCACACTAACCACTCAGCTACCAGGGGCGGACAGAGGACAAGAGAAAATTAGTGAAAAAGAATATTGAGAGAATGGTACAAATACAGAAAGAACAATGTGATAAATGGACTATAAGGTTGATTTCAAAACAAGAGACTGGGCTCTGGTACAGACACACAAAAAACCTAAACAGATTGACTAGAAGATATTAAAAGTCTTTAACATGTATGAAGGGCTGTACAAGATTACACAAATGGAACCCCCAAATATGTATTTTTTGTATTACCCAAACTCCAAAAAAATATTGGAATGTGGTGGAATTTAAACTGTACAATGTATGGGTCACGAAATAAGAAAGTGAAATTAAGATCAGACAGAAGGAAAAGCCACTACTACATGGCTGCCACCACCACTGCAATGTTTGTATTTGGTGCCACCCGTGAGAAGGCAACAAAAGTGCACTTGCTCCCCTCAATGGTAGTGCCATTGCCAGAAAAGTGTTGATGGCAGCATCCCACTAATGCAGCCTTGCTCCCTTGTGCTTCAGCTGTGTGAGAGGAAGGTTCAAAACTCACAGACTTGGGTCAATTATGGGTCATCAAAGGACAATGTGGTATGTGATCAGACTCTGCCTAGACTTGTATTCTTCAGGTAATGTTCTCTCTTGCTTGTTTATCCTCGGCTCACCACCTCTGGAACTACTTGTGTTTCATTGTCAATATAGAACTGTAGATTCTAGATTTTTTGGTGATGAGATAGTTATGTTTCCACCTGAGTTCCATGATATGATGGATCTGACATTGGTTCAGCAGCAGCAGCAGTTTGAACAGCAGCAGTTAGATTTGCTTTCTCAGTTGGTTACAAATTTGCACAGTGCCACAGGCCCTCCATAACTCCCCTCTGCATGTCCAAGCACTCTTCCTACTTTTCCGCTATCGAGGAAGCCAAGGAATATTGGGACTCGTACATGGACTGTTTGCAGTAACATTTCACAGCATTTCAGGGAGAGCACCAGTTAGAGCACCCATCTTTGCGAAAGACTTTCTTCTTGTCTTGAGTGGAGCCAGAAACATTTCATTTGCTTCAAAAACTTGCTCCATTAAAGGAACCAGCAGCACTGTTTTCTGAATTTCAGGAATTGTCAATGCACATTATCTCAAGAAAGCCCACATTGTTACTTCCTGCATAGAGTTTCTCCAGTGACACAAGAATTTAGGCCAGTCTTGTGAAGTGTGGATGGCAAACCTCTGAGGTTTAAATAGGAAATGCAAATTTAGATGTGCTCTTTGTCAACATTCTTATGCAGAAATTCTGATATGCAACATTGTCATCTGTTCAGCAAGGCTTTGGTTGAGAAAAACTGACAGTAGAGGTGGTTTTGGCTATAATTTGGGTGTGTGAGGTATACGAGGCTGTGACAGAACAGTTTGAGGATGTCTTGGATGTCACGTCAGTGCATGCGTTTCCACAGCAAAGGCACTGTTCAATGACAATCTCATCGTGCTCAACAGGTTCTTGCCATTCACAGACACACATAGCTCCCTTCCGACAGTTGTTCCCCTCATGACCTGATTGTTTCCTTGTGAACATCCATAGTCACTGCCTGCACCAGTAGGCAGGGCCAACAAAACAAGACCAGCTGTTTGCCATAGCTGCCTGCACAGCCAGTCCTGAGTTGTGGACATGGGGTTCATGAAATCCATAGTATTATGCATGTGCATGGTCCAGAGCTCAGTGTTCCCCTATAAGACTACATTACGCTGCACATTCAGCTACAGCCACTCTGTTTACAGGTTGATACTGGGCCCACTGTGTCTCTAGCGAATGTTGAAACCTTGGGTCACCCTGCTCTTCCCTGAACAGATCTTGTTTGGTTGTTTAAGATGAGAAGCCCATCCTGTATGCAGCCATTTCATGACTGACTTTGTGTAACAGCATGTCATGGGGTTGATCACATTTTTGACAGTCAACAATGTGACATCAGAAAACATTTTTGGTCTCAGCACATTCAGAATTTTGGATTTTCCATTCAATATTCTGTGCATCTTATTTCCAAACTGCGTTCTGTTCCAGGACGTGAACAAGCTCTGGTGTGAGTTTGGGTCTCTGTTTTTGTCTGGAATGGGTGCAACAAAGGGCTACAAGACCCACATCACCCTTAAACCAATGACCATTCCCAAATTTTGTCATGGTCAGCCTATACTTTTTGTCCCATGACAGACTGTCATGGATGAATTGGACAGGTTGCAAAACTTGGGCATCACTGAACTGGTTCCTTCTAGCCAGTGGGCTACACCTCTGGTGGTTACTCATAAGCCTATGGGGGCACTTCGTTTGTGTGGGGATTTTAAGTACACTGTTAATGCCTGACGAATTTCTCACAGTTGGTGGGCAGTGTGCATTTTTCAAAAACTGACATGGCAGAAGCGTACCTGGAGCTTTGTCTCGACTCTGCCTCTAAACACCTCCCTACAGGTTATACTGACATACATGCTTGCATTTCAGCATTTGGAATGCCTGCATTTTGGCATTTGGAATGCCTCTGCTATTATTCAGATATTTTTGGAACATTTAACATGGGCTGTACCGTGCTATGCAAACTGTCTTGATGACATCTTTGGTAACAGTCCTTCATGGCAGAAGCATCTCACCAACCTTTTTGTGCTGTCCACAAAACTTCAAGAGGTGGGCCTTAAGTGCAATTTGCAAACATCAATTTTTTTTTTTTTTTTTTCCCCAGACAGTAATCAAATATCTGGGCCACCTTCTTTAAAAGTGTCAAACATATGGTACAGTACAGGGCATCAACTGCCAACCTATGTCCGGCATGGAAACAGGATGAACTCCATTCATTTTTGGGTAGTCATTTATTATTCCAACACATGCAATTACTCTCAAATCGAGGAGGAGGCTCTGGCCATTGTGTACACAATCCAGAAGTTCCATGTCCTCCTCTGTGAGAACAAATTCCATCTCATCACTGATTGTAAGCTACTTTTGGCACTAACCAGCCCTTGTTCAAGCCTTCCCGACAGGATTGCAACTCCAGCATTGGGTTTTGTTATTGAGTGTGTGTCACTATGAGGTTCCCTACAGACTGATGCTACAACATGCTAATACGGATGCATTTTTGTGCTTGCCAATGGGACACAACTTGGCCTTCAACAAAGCTGAGGTTGCCTGATCAATCATCATTTGCAGAAAGTGGCTGGTAGAGTTCCAGTAATGGCCCATCGCATAGCACAGGCCACTAGTCAGGATCCAGTGCTGCAGCAGGTTGTTCAGTGGGTCAACCGAAGCGTCTGATCCCACCTGTCAGCTTTGACCCATGACATAAGGCTGTCGTGGTGTGTGACATCACGATGGCATGAAATTTAGTTTGTGAGAGTGGCAGGTTTGTAGGTGTCGTTTTGATATGATAGGTGGTGCTCTCTGGTGGTGAGTTTATGTGTTACGTGTTGTGTGTTAGATGATGTTTTTGGTTTAGTTTGCATATGTGACATGTTTATAGGTGGCGTATTGTTGCGGTCTGTGGTTCTCTCTGGTGGTGTGTTTATGGGTAGCGTGTTACGTGGCATATGGGGTTCATTTGTGTGGTAGCATTGCACGTGTGTGGTATCGGTAGTGACTGTGCTTTCAGCAGAATATTTTTCACTGAATTAACGATTTGTTTTGTTATGTTGACATTATTGTAGTTTTTTTGTGTTCATTGTGTATGAATTTTGGTAAATTGTTTTTTTTTATGTCTTTGGTAGGTGTGTATATGACTGACACGGTCAACAGTTTTCGATTGTCGGCGATGATAGGGGACAGTGCACTGTCTCTAATAACATTTCTTCAACTATTCGGATTTTTGGATGAAGTTATGAAGTGTTCAGTGTGTTGTGAAGAAATGAGGCTTACTAAAGTTCTGTCGTCTCAGACCAGGGATGTGGAGATGTCGTAAGGATAACATGTCTAGGGAAGTGTTCAATTCCAATTTCATTGGTTTGTTGTGTTTTTTGAGGTAGTGATGATTGTGGATGTGGTTGTAGTTTTGGGTTTTATGAGTTAGTATTGGTAATTTCTGTTGATCTATATATAGGGCAAGGGAAGTGTTCGATTCCAATGTGTGGTTGCTGTTGGTATTCTGTTATAGGGAGCTGCTGTTGAGCTATATAGGTCAAGGGAAGTGTTATTTGTGAGATTGGGAGCCGATGTTGAGCTATATAGGTCAAGGGATGTGTTCAATTCCAGAGGATATTGTGTTTAGTGGAATTTGGAGAGTTTGTTTTCAGTTTTTTTCGTAGTTTTGTGTGGTTTGGTATGGTGCTGAGTGTAAATTTGTTTATATTTACTTTATCCCCATCCAACAATCCCCAATTCCTCACGCTTGTCCCATTAGTTTCATTAGGTTCTTTGTGGAATGTGTGTGTATTTTTGTGTTTGTGGCCATGTTTACGTAATGATGTCATAGGCGCCATATTGGAGTCATAGTGTATGGTCGTTACTGCCATATTTGTGACATCATGGGTCAAAGCAGATGGGTATAATTGGATGCTTCTGTATTTCCTGTTCAGTTTATGTATGATAGTTGGTTGTTTGCCAATGTGTCTGGCCTGCTCCATAACTATTTCCTCCTCCATCACTGGCAGACACTCATCCATAGCATTCTCCTTCATAGCACCGACACCGATGACCCCTGCTCCATCCTCCCTCTGGTCCTGCAAGCTGATATACTTGATCTCCTCCACCATGGTTACTGGAGCATGACTCACGTGAAGGTTCTTGTCTACCGGCCTGCCACTTGTTCGGAAATTGAGAAAATCATTCATGAGTGCACAGAGCAGTAGGTGGCATCAAAACAGACTTCCGCTGAATGGCCCATGCCCAGTCAGGCATGGGACCCTATCCACATTTACTTTACAGACCCCTGCTGTAATTCCATGTGGTTGACAGTAGTTTATGCACTGTCCAACTATCCATTTGTCATGTAAAAGCACTCCACCATAGTGGGAGCCACTGTGCGGGTTTTCACCCAGGTTTTTGCGATCAAAGGGCCACCCCAGACAGTAGTCTCTGAGAATAGCCCACAGTTCGCTTTTGCACTGTTTTAGACTTCTTGCACTTGCAATGGTGCTATGTATCTCACTTCCACTCTGTTTCACATGCAGTCAAATGCAATGGCAAAGTGTTTACTGCACGCACTTAAGACTTACTTAACGAAGTGCTTGACAGATTCATTAGCAGATTCGGTGTTGCCTCTGTTTCTCAGCATCTACAGAACTGCCATGGTGCATGGCCACTACCCAGTGATATCTTCCATGGCCATCAGTCACACATGCTGCTTCATCTGCTCTGCACTGCGGCACAACCTGCGGCATGTTCTTGACCACATTGCACTCTGAGCGAACCTATCATGGCATGCACTTTTAGTCAGCAGCCTTGGTGAGTGCCAGCATCTGTGCATGCAACGTGTGGTCAGCAGGTTTTTGTGGACACTGGCATTGTGCTCCTCTTCCACCATCAGCTCCAGCTACACCGTTTGCGAGGCCCTGAACTACCTCATTCAGAGTTGCTGCAGCTGCCGGCATAGAACCCTTCTACTAGCACTGCCCACCCCAGGGGCCCAGCACAATGGACGAGCCTCTAGTTAACATGCTGTTGGGTGACAGTAACGTTGAGATGCAGCTGCTGGCCATTCCACACCCTCTTCTGGTGCTGCAGCTGCATGGATGCTTCCCTACAGCAGGAGTGCTGGGCAGCCCCTTCCCCATTATTGTGACCTCCATCTGTCAATGCCAACAGCACATCTTCTGCATTGCTGCCAACTGCGGGGTCTTTACCTCATCCAGCTCACCACTGTCCAGGCTACTTGCAGACATATGCCCACTGGGCCACAGATGATCATGCAGTCTCACAATGGCGCCACTGCTTCAGGCCTCAGGTGCAGATGAGACAACCTACATCTGCTGTTGATCCACACCCACTAGGTACCTCATGCCCTCCTCAGTCACATGTGCCAGTTGCCAACAGCTCCACCCAGCTGATTCTCTGCCTTTGTTCACTGGAGGAAGGTGAGGGATGTGGCAGTGCATCCATGTATGCTGCCACCATGACTATGCCATTTGTATTTGGCACTGCCTTTGAGAAGGCAATATGAGAGTGCCTGCTTCCCTTGATGGCAGTGCTACTACTGGACAAGTGTTCCTGACAGAATGCCGCCATTGCAGCATCATTCTCTTGTGCGTCAACCATGGTAGGCGAAGATTCAGCTCACATACTTGGACAGTTACGCATTGTTGTAGGACAATGTATTGTGTGTTCAGAATATATGGACTAATATTCTTCAGTTAATTCTACATGTGCCCAAAGCTTGGGGGGGGGGGGGGGGGGGGGGTTATAGGCAGGCCAGTTTATTCACCAAATATCCTCTCATTCCAAGAGTTGCTTCACCTGCTCTGTTCGATGCAATCACACATTGTCATCCATAAAATTAATACTGGGGCTAAATGCAACCCAGTAAACATGCACATGGGTAAGGAGCACAGTATCATAGTAACACTGATCAGTGAGTGTAATATGTTCAAAGATTTGGAGGTCAGTGCATACATGTAACATTATGCCTCACCACACTCTAACACATGGACCAAACTGAACTCCTTTTTGAACCATTGACAGCTGTAACAGTGAATAATAAAGGACATTTGTTTCTCTCTAGTGTTGTAGGTATGGATATCACAGCTCTTCTCAAATTGTGATGGATTATTTATGTTGAACTTCATTAGTGAATATATGTATCGTGACAGCACAGTTAAGGGGACCACACCCTGCCTATCTAACCCATGTTAATTTAGGCAAGTATCTAACCCATTTATGAAGAACCTATTTAATGCATGACCTTAATATTTTTACTGTATATTACATGATGCTAATAGAGTCAACTGTACTAAAATCTACTTTATACATGTTATAGTTTTTAAGAAATACCTTTTTTAAATTTATTAACAAAAAATATTAAGTTTTTCTTTTTTTGTGAACTTCCTAATGGTGGAATATTAATGAATGTAGTACCAGAGGTGGCTTTTTATGTTATGCAGAGTCTCTGAAAATTTCATTCATTGATCAATGATATGGGGCATATGCACTGAAAATTTTAGTTTGCGGGAAATTGACTTTAAAGAAAAAACTTTCGAAATTTGTTACTTACAGTTAATTAAAACTGTCCTGCTGCATATGATGACCCTTCTTTGGCCTCTAGCAGGTCTTCCAGCTTCTATTTCACCTTTCTGGATGTTTGTCTTGCTTTCTTGGCCATATTAGATGCAGACCTGTCTGCATTGACTATCTTCATTCAGCGCTCATATTTTCACCAGGATTAATTCCCAGTTTTCCCAGTACCCAACACTTTCCAATATTACCACAATTGAATGTAATAACAGCATCATGAACTCCTAGTTTCATTGTATGTATACCTACAGATACAGTTTTAGAAAGGCGGTTCCAAATTACGCTGTTGAAACATTCATTTGGGTTCTGTGTCTGCCCTTGCAGACATTTCCTTAGAAGGTCAGGATGAGCCAAGTCTCTGAAAATAGGTTTAATTGCTATAATAACAGAAACAGGAAGAGAATACTGGTGAGAATAAGATTCTTCAGTTGCCTGAGCCCTATTGTATTTGCACCACAAATTTTCTCCCAATGGGCACAATCCATGACATGGGTTATCATCGGTAGAGGACTTATGGAAGAATATGGCCCAAACATCTCTCTTTTGTCTCCAGATTTTCTTTATTTCTCCTAATTGCCTGCCCATAGTATAACTGCAAGTTTTCTATTTCAGTTTTAGTTAACCGACCCCGTCCGGTCAACAATTTTCCATTTTCTACTTTTTTTTCCTCTCATATCAACAGTTAATTTTCTCAGCCTTGTTCCCAAACATTTTTGAACATGGCCTACACATTTATTTTGCTAATAATGGCATCTCCATAAGGCTTAGAGTTCACAGAGGGTGGGTTGACAGTGGGTGACAGAAAAGTGGGCATGGTACATGAACACACGGGGTAGGAAAAGGTTCGAAAAAAAAAAAAAATTCAGCAAAATCGTTTTCAGAGTACTTTAATAAAACCTTAATCTATCGAAAAATGATAAAAACACCACATTAGTCTTATTGCTTGCCTTTGAATAATCAATAATGTCTTTCTAAGTGCTGAGTTATCCCAGAAAATTATTCTGCAAGACATTATTGAGTGGGAATATGCAAGATGTATGTCATGGGCTGATATATTTATTTCCATGATTAGATGCACCCTCATACGGCAAGAGGTGGGAACACACAATCCACCCAGGAACACTGTCAAAAATGATAGCTCTGGTGGTCCAGGTGTCATGGTGAAGGGAGGCAAAATGTTGCAAGGGCCTACTAATCTCCAAAACTTTGAACGCAGTACACTCATTCACTAATCAATGTTATCGTAACAATGTACTCCTTTCCCATGTGCATTGCTTCACATATGCCTTTGGCCCTGACTTCATTTTCACAGATGACAATGCATGACCATATGAAACTGTGCAGGTGGAGCAGCTCTTGGAGCAAAAAGATATTTGTTGAATGGACTGGGCTGCCCATTCTTCCAACTAAATCTGATTGAGCATGTGTGGGAAGTGTTGGTAACATGTGCTGCTACACACCCACATGCACCAATGACCATCCAGATGTTGTTAACTGCATTGGTGTAAGAATGAAATGTCCTACTACAAGAACACCAATCTAGTGCCTCACATAGGAGCAACTTGCAGAGCATGCATTGCTATCCATGATGATCACGCAATGTACTGAGAACCATGTCTCGGGTGTGCAGCCAGATCATAACATCATCTTGGCACAATATTCCCGTGGTCCAACTGGCCACCATCTTCAGGTGGAGTGCTGGCACATGATCTCACTGGAACTGACTTCTCAGTGCAAGCAGTGGCCCCTATATAGGCCGCAGAAGGCCCACAACATGTGCGTGAGAAGGTGCTGTAACTGCCCTCTAGCGCAAGTAAACATACTGCGCTGCCAGTGGTCAAAACAGGCGAAGTCGAGATATCACTATCAAAAATTAAAAATTATTCCGACAATCGAAACACAGGCCGTCGTTTTTTAATGTCTGATAACACCGGGTTCCAAGTCTTACTTAAAAGATAACCCTTGTCTCTATTAATAATATTATCAGATAAATGAATCTCTATAGATTCTTTTAAAACACAGTCCCAATAGCGAGATGCAGGGACAACCATTTGTGTCTCGCCATACAGCATTCTATGTCCCTCGGCAAGATAGTGCTCTGGCACTGCAGATTTCTCAGCTTGAAGCAACCGTGTGTGTCACTGGTGCTCAACACATTGGTCCTGAATGGTAAGGTTTGTCTGACCAATATCAGCCTTCCCACAGTGGCACCAGACTTCCTCAAACCCAAGCCATCCTTAACAGAGCCAAGAAGCACTCTATCTTGGCTGGCAGACAAAAAATACTTTTGATATGATATCTTTTTAGAATTCTTCCTATCTTCGAGGAAATGCTCCCAGCAAAAGGCAAAAAAAAACACCAATTTGCAGGTATCTTCTGGTGGTTCAGGCGAAGGTTCAAACTAGAAAGTATGACGGATCTGTTTATCAGTATAGCTATTCTGCTTGAACACAACCTTAAGATTGTCCAGTTCTTGTGTCAAGCTTTCTCCATCTGAAATGGCATAAGCTCTTCTCACCAACGTCCGCAGAACCCCTGTATGCTGGAACGATGGATGACAGCTAGAAGCATGCAGGTAACAGTCCGAGTGCTTAGGCTTTTGATAAACACTGTCCCCCAGTGTCCAATCATCCTTTCTGTACACCAGAACATCCAGAAACAGAAGCTTTCCATCACTTTCCACCTCCATAGTAAACTTGATGCTAGGATGCAGGGAATTAAAAGATCTAGGAGGTGGTCAAGAGCTTCTCTCCCATGAGGCCACACCATAAACGTATCATTGACGTACCTCCAGAAACAGGTTGGTTTTAAAGACGTCATCTTCAGCGCTATGTGCTCAGAATCCTCCATAAAAAGATTGGCGACTATTGGGGACAATGGTCTTCCCATAGCTGCTTCGTCAGTCTGTTCAAAATATTTGACATTGAATAAAAAGTACATCGACGTCAGCACATGGCGACAAAGCTTGGTTGTTTCCTCATCCAATTTCTCACCAATTAACTGCAAGGATTCTTCCACAGGAATCTGGGTAAAAAGCGACACAACATCAAAACTCACAAGCAAATCCCAGGAACTAAGAGACAAGGACTTCAATCTCTGAATAAACGCCATAGAATTGGGAATGTGATGTTTGCATTTACAGATGTGAGGGCCAAGAACAGATGCTAAATACTTTGCTAGATTGTAGGTGGGAGCACAAAAATTACTCATTATTGGATGAAGCGGGACCCCTTGCTTATGAATCTTGGATAGACCATATAATCTTGATGGAATGGCAGCACCAGGATGAAGTTTTTTGAGAACATCGTCAGGTAAAGAACTCTTCTTCAGCAGTGAAAGCGCCTTCCGTTTCATCTGTTCAGTTGGGTCATCCTGCAATCTTCTGTATGCTGAATCCTTAAGTAAGAGATCCATCTTTCCCATATAGTCATCATGTGACAGAAGAACTATTGCATTGCCTTTGTCCGCTGGTAGAATTATCAGATCTTCATCATCTCTGATGGACCGGACTGCTGCCCTTTCAAGAGAGGAGATGTTACTCTGTAGAGGTGGCGCCCAACGAAATGTGTGTAAGACCTCTTGCCTAATCAAGATGACGTTATAATCCGGCTGTACACCCGAGAAGAATATTATCAATTATTATGCCGGGAAAGCCTTCGTAATCACAACCATGCCCTGCATTTTATGTCCAGGGCTCCATCATGAATCGTGGTGACTTTGTTCTAATTACTGTCCTTGAATAAGTGTAATTTCTGTCTGTCTCACTATGTATTCCCCTCTGGTTACCTTCTGTACTACACTGTAGCAGTTCTTTTATGTATTGTTCAAGTTTCATGCAGTTATGTTAGTTGGCAGTGACGCATCATGCAAAAGTTATTTAAGCTCTTGAGTTTTGCACACCAATGTTACAATTCAATCCACATTTTTTTGCATTTTGTTTTTAGTAACTGTTTGATCTAATTAATATCAAGCTGCATTTTTTGGGTTTATTTAATGCCTACTTCTCTTTTACTTTTCATGTGTAATGAATACCCAATTGTTTTCTGGAACTAATTAATATCCAGAGGTACTTTCCCTTTCATGGGTTTAATTTAGACCCAATCAACTTTTTCCAAGTTTAAATAATGCTCAGTTATCTTCCATTTTTTGGGGTTAATTAATATGTGTGGTTTTTCATAATTTGTTTAGAGAACTTGTTAAATATGTGCGCAATGGTTTTCAGTATTCAGGAGGTTAGTCATTTTGAAAAGGTGCACTATTTGGTTGTAAACTGTGTACAATGAAATGAGTTACTGGGCCTAAGTACATTCTTTCTTGCCATTATTTCATAATAACGAGAACGAATGTTAAGACATAGGTAATAATACGTACCTGACAGAAATTTTTCATAACACTGACTGATGTCATGCAGTACAACATCAAGGAGTCAAAGATGAATGGCTTAGTAATTATTGCATTATGAACCAAGGCAAGGGTAGGGCAAGAGCCCCTAGAAACAAGCAAGAATTTCTGTTGTCTTAGTGGAAAGATAGTGATCATAATTAGCAATATAACAAACACTCAGTCCAGATCGCAACTAGTATTTATTTATTTATTATTAAATTTGAAAAGCAGTTTCAGTCTAAGTGAGCAACTTCAGACCAGAATGTGCTGGATGACACATGAAACCTGTTCACAGTGCTGTTGTGTGCACTGAGAAGTACTAGTTGATACTTGCTCAGTTGTAAAACGGCACTTCCTGGAACACACATCAACTCCAAGAACAAGTTCCACACATCAGTTGAGAAAGATTACAAAGTTCTAGTGGATACACTGATGGAAGCAAATAAAGAAGTTCAACAGAATTCAGGAAGTGGGGAGACCATTGCATAGTCAGTATCACGAAGCTTTCTCGAAATGTACTAACAATGTAAACATATGTTTTTCGATCATTGACCTGTCTTAAGTTATACTGTCAGTATTGCCTATTGTGTTCCTACATTACTCTGAAATCCAAATTGATCACCCTGAGGTTGGTCCCCACCAGCCTGTCCATTCTTCTGTGAATAATTTGCATCAGTATATTGCAACCATATCCACCTAAACAGCTAGGTGGTCAAAGCATAGATGGCTATCATGCAGAGGACCTGAATTCGCTTCCCGGAACTGCCAAGAATTTTTCCTTGGTGGACGGACTGGTATGGAATGCACTCAGCCTCATGATGCCAATTGAGAAGCTACCTGACCTAGTAGTAATGGCTCCATAGTCTGGAAATTCCGCAAAACAGCCAGGAGAGCAGTGTGCTGACCATATGCCCCTCCGTATCACATCCACATGATACCAAAAGGCAAATGATGACACAGTGCCCAGTAGACATCCCTTTGGCCTTCACCACCTGGCAAGGAGCTCACTTTTTATTTTATTGCAACTACAACTTATTCAACTGATAGTTCTGCAATATTCACACATGTCAGCACATGCCCTTTTTGGAATTACTATGCTATTCTTGAACCATATGTGTATTTTGCCAGTTTCATAACTTGCACACCAGGTGGATTAGTATTGTCTTGGCTGGCTCTCCAAGAATCTCAATAATATCGTCTGCCAAAGTCTTTCAGAGCTCTGTCAAATTATTCTTGCAAAATCATATCTTGCATTTCATGTTTATATACTGCCTTTTTCATTTCACTTGTATAGCCCTTCCCTTTTTTGTTTGATACTGGCATGTAATCTAAGTTCTTAATGTTCAAACAGCTGATTCTCTTTTCTCAAAAGTTTTCTTTAAATTGCATATAGGTGGCACCTATCTTTCCCACAGTCACGCATGCATGCTTCTACAGTCTAGAATTTGTCCTCTAGCCATAGCTGCTCAGCCATTTTGCACTTTGTCAAAAATCAGGATTTTTTTGACATCTGTATGGTCTTTTGCATGCTTCTTTTCTTGCATTGTTATATTTTCATCTCTCATTGATTAAAGTCTCACATGTTTCCCAAGGATTTATATTACACCATTCATTCTTTATATATTTTTATGAGCTTCCCACATGAGCAACTTGATTTACAGATACTTGTGTAGTTACTAGATTGTTTTTGTAATTTCTTGCATATTCGAGTGCTTACTAGGCACAACCATTTCTTTTAATAACAGCGTAGCCCTTGTTATTGACCCTCATATTGTTTAGGCTTTTGTTCGTTTTGATTAGTGTAGCTCAGTGTCAGTTAGACCGCACTTAGAATTCATGCTGCTAATAAGTCGAGTACACTGTTCGTTTATTACATATTTTTATGAGCTTCAAGCATGAGGGGCTTCAGTCATGGATAGGAACTGTGACTGCTGTGTACAGACGGAATCCGAGTTGGCAACCCTTCAATCACAGCTCCAGGCTACGTTGACTTCTTTCACACAGCTTAAGGCTGCTGCCAAGGGGCATCACCGTGGAGGGTCGGACACGGGGATGTGAGGGATGTCGAGTACGTCCCTTGTGTCCCCGATCGGTCCACTGCTGTGGCCGCCACAGGTACTGCCTGCACTGAGGTTGACCCCTAACCTGTGGCTGTGGTTCGCATGCAGTGAAAAACTTTCTGAGGGGCTGATCATAAGGCCTCCCTGGTTCGTTTGATGAACAGGTTTCAGGTGTTACCTGTGACTGGCGATGTCTCTAAGCCGGATGCAGTCATCCACCCTGTTCCAGACAACGCTTTGCGGCCTACAAGGTCTGGGCATTCACAGAGGGTGTGTCTGCTGGTAGTTGGGAGCTCAAACATTAGGCATGTAATGGGGCCCCTTAGGAACATGGCTGCCAAGGAGGGGAAGAAAGACCGTGTGCACTCCATGTGCATACCAGGGGGAGTCACTCCGAATGTGGAAAGGGAACTTCTGGATGGCATGAAGAGTACAGGGTGCAGCCCACTGCAAGTGGTGATTCATGTTGTTACCAATAACGTGTCACTTTGCATTGGAGGAGATTCTCTTTGGTTTCCGGCAGCTAGTGGAAATGGTAAAGACTGCCAGTTTTACTTGCGAGATTCAGGTGAAGCTCACCATCTGCAGCATCGTTCACAGAACCGACTGTGGTCCTTTGGTGCAGAGCCAAGTGGCGGGACTGTATCAGAGGCTCAGGTGGTTCTGTGACCATGCAGGCTGCAGAGACCTTGACTTGCACAATCGGGTGGTGGGTTTCTGGGTTCCACTTATAAGGTCAGAAGACCACTACACACAGGAAGCGGCGACACGAGTGGCGGGGCCTGTGTGGACGTCACTGGCTGGTTTTTTAGTTTAGCTGTTAAGAGAGTCTCAGGGAACCACAGAAAGGGCGTCCATCTACAAGGGAGCAGGCAAAGCACAGTAAGGTAGTTATAGAAACGATCAGTGTTGTAGCTGTGTTGGGAAAAACTAAAGCTCCAAGCCCTAATAGAAAGCACTGAAGCTCAAATATTTAAAGGTATAGAAAGCTGACTAAAGCCAGAAATAAGTTAAGCTGAAATTTGTTCAAATGATCTAACACTGTTCAGAAAGGATAGATTACATACAGTTGGTGGTGGAATATTTATTGCTGTTAGAAGTAGTTTGCCTTGAAGTGAAATTGAAGTAGATAGTCCCTGTAAAATATTATGGTTAGAGGTTAAACCTGGCAATCAAACTAAACTATCAATTATATTAAAAACAAAGTTTCAAGAATATACAAGCGGGAAAGCACTGGTAGACAGACACAATAAAATAACACACAAACACACACACAAAATTACGAGCTTTCGCAACCGGCGGTTGC
The DNA here is from genome assembly GCF_023897955.1 of Schistocerca gregaria. Taxonomy (NCBI): domain Eukaryota; kingdom Metazoa; phylum Arthropoda; class Insecta; order Orthoptera; family Acrididae; genus Schistocerca; species Schistocerca gregaria. The sequence goes on from NC_064926.1 coordinate 477,046,029, forward strand.
TTCGTCAGGAAAGAGGGAAGGAGAAGGAAAGATGAAAGGATGTGGGTTTTAAGGGAGAGGGTAAGGAGCCATTCCAATCCCGGGAGCGGAAAGACTTACCTTAGGGGGAAAAAAGGATAGGTATATACTCGCACACACACACACACACATATACATCCATACTCCTTCACCAAAGAAGATGAAGTAAATTTTCCTGAATTCCACTCAAGAACAACTACCAAAATGAGAAACATAGAACTAGATATCCTCGGTGTAGCAAAGCAGCTTGAATCACTTAATAAAGCCAAGGCCTCCGGGTCCTGATTGTAAACCAGTCAGGTTCCTCTAAGAGTATGCCGATACAATGGCTCCAATTTAGCAATTATATACAACCACTTGCTCACAAAAAGATCCGTACCTAAAGACTGGAAAATTGCTCAGGTCACTCCAATACCCAAAAAGGGAAGTAGGAGTAATCAGCAGACTTACACAGGCCCAGATCACTAACGTCGATTTTCAGTGGGGTTTTGGAATGTATACTATGCTCGAACATCATGAAGTGCATCGAAGAAAACAATTTATTGACACATAGTCAGCACGGATTCAGAAAATACTGTTCTTGTAAAACACAACTAGCTCTTTATACTCGGGAAGTAATGAGTGCTATCGACAGGGGATGTCAAATTCATTCCATATTTTATTATATCCAGAAGGCTTTCGACACCGTTCCTCACAAGCATCTCCTAACCAAAATGTGTGCTTATAGAACGCCTCAGTTGTGTGACTGGATTCGTGATTTCCTGTCAGAGAGATCACAGTTCGTAGTAAATAGATGGTAAATCATAGAGTAGAACAGAAGTGATATCTGGCATTCTGCAAGGTAGTGTCATAGGCCCTCTGCTGTTCCTGATTTACATAAAAGATCCAGGTGACAATCTGAGCAGCCCCCTTAGATTGTTTGCAGATGACGCTGTAATTTACTGTCTAGTAAAATCATCAGACGATCAATCCCAGTTACAAAATGATCTAGAGAGAATTTCTGTACAGTGCGAAAAGTGGCAATTGGCACTAAGCAAAGAAAAGTGTGAGGCCATCCACATGGGTACTAAAAGAAATCTGATAAATTTTGGGTATACAATAAATAGCACACATCTAAGGGCTGTCAATTCGACTAAATACCTAGGAATTACAATTACAAGCAAATTAAATTGGAAAGACTACATAGACAATATAGTGGGGAGGGCAAAACAAAGACTGCACTTTGTAGGCAGAACACTTAGAAGATGTAACAAACCCACTAAAGAGAGAGACTACATTACACTTGTCCATCCTCTGCTGGAATATTCCTGCATGGTGTGGGATCCTTACCAGATAGGAGTGACAGACGACATTGAAAAAGTGCAAAGAAGGGCAGCTCATTTCGTGTTATGGTGCAATAGGGGTGAGAGAGTCAGTGATATGATACGCGAATTGGGTTGGCAGTCACTGAAACAAAGGTGGTTTTCTTTGTGGTGAGATCTATTTACGAAATTTCAATCACCAACTTTCTCTTCCGAATGCGAAAATATTTTGTTTACACCCACCTAAAGGGGAGAAATTATCATCATAATAAAATAAAAGAAACCAGAGCTCAAACGGAAATATTTAAGTGTTCCTTTTTCCCATGCGCCATTCGAGTGGAATGGTAGAGAAGTAGTATGAAAATGGTTCGACGAATCCTCTGCCAGGCACTTGAGTCTGAATTGCAGGTTAACTGTGTAGATGTAGATGTAACAGACGGAAAGGCATTGAGTAAAACAGAAGTAATATCCGGTGTTCCCCAAGGAAGAATTATGGGCCCTCTACTGTTTCTGATGTATATTAACGACATACAGGACAATATGAGTAGCCGTCTTAATTTGTTTACAGATGACGCTGTCATTTGCTGTCTTGTAAAGTCGTCATATGACCAACACAAATTGCAAAATGATTTAGATATCTGTATGTTGCAAAAAGTGTGAAGTTATTTTCGTGAGTAATAAAAGAAACCCGCTAAATTTCGATTATGCGATAAGTCACACAATTCCGAAGGCTGTAAATTCAACTACCGTACTTACTCGAATCTAAGCCGCACCTGAAAAATGAGACTCGAAATAAAGGGGAAAAAAATCCCGAATTTAAGCCGCACCGGAAATTCGAGACTCGAAGTACAAGAGGAGAGTAAAGCTTTAGGCCGCACCTCCAAATCGAAACAAGTTGGTCCATTGTAATATGAGACACAATTTAGGTCGAATGAATGACGATACAGCTACAGTAGTTTGGTTCGAGTCGTAAGGTTAGCAATTAAGCTTTACCAGGTAGCCATTGCTATGAGTCAGGCGCTCCGTCCGTAGTTATACGGGTACCCCGCCTTTTTCACGTGCTTCGTCTGGTTTGAATCGATTGCTTATTTTGCTTTGATCTGATAAGTGCTGTTTTCTTTGTTATAGATGTTTACGTCACTCTAAGCTGAAAATGCATTACTGTACTGTGTCACGCATTGTTTGTCGCATTCTGATAGTGCGTGTTTACGGCCTGTCGCTGTTCGCGGCATGGCTTGCTTTTGTGCACGCTACCGCCGCTTACAATTCAAAAAAAGAGTAATCGTCTCGTTAGCGAAACAATGGCAAGAGATTGCTATTTGTTGTTACTTACACTGCTGCTTTCTTTGATAAGTTAGGCGAAAATGTTTCTCCGTTTGAAAATCTTTGCAGCCGCTTCTTTAGTACATCAAATTCTGCACAGAAATTGGAGTCATCTTAGAATTAAATATCTAAGTCAGATGCAGTGCTTCATTTCTGACTGTATCACTATTAGACATAAGAATAATACGAATATAAACATGACAAGATACGTATATTCTTCCGCGTTTGATGTTGTCCTACTCTAGTTTCGTAGTTTATTAGGCAGACGGGATTTAAATGAGATAGCAGCAAACACGAAAGAATACATGGCAAAATGTTGATATTCGTATTATTCTTATGGTGAAGAGAATACTGCATGTGATTCACATTTCATCAGGTTCCTATTAGCAAGCATCTCTTATCACAGGTAGGAAAAAATTTATAAAGTAGAGTTGGCCATATTGACAAACATCCCAGTCTTGCATGTCGGATTTTCGTAGTACATTGAAATTCCGCTACATTCGAAGATGAACAATACGGAATTTGTATTTACTTCGTTGGATAATGTATGAAAATGGAGTAGGCGAAACTCGGTGCGGATAAAAAAAAGCTCGTCTTCCACCTCTTTTTTTAAATTTATTTAATGACACGGAGGTTTTGGCGCCAGTATTTATCTTTGTGCCTACAAAGCATGCCTTTGTAGCGCTGCATATATTCGACGGCAGAAGTTCGTTGTGGCGGCACCTACCAACAATTTTGAGAACTTCCACTTGCTTTGCACTCGATTCTAAGCCGCAGGCGGCTTTTTAGATTACAAAAACTTACATTCGAGTAAATACGGTAAATGCTCAGGGATTACAATTACAAATAACCTAAATTGGAACAATCACACAAATAATATTGTGGGTAGAGCAAACCAAAGACTGCGATTCATTGGCAGAACACTTTGAAGGTGCAACAGGTCTACCAAAGAGACTGCTTACACCACACTTGTATGCCCTATTCTGGAGTATTGCTGTGCGGTGTGAGATCCGCATCAGGTGGGACTGACGGATGACATCGGAAAAGTACAAAGAAGGGCAGCTCATTTTGTATTCTCGCAAAATAGGGGGGCTAGTGCCACAGAGCTGACATGTGAATTGGAGTGGCAATCATTAAACCAAGGCGTTTTTTTGTTGAGACGGGATCTTCTCATTAAATTTCAATCACGAGTTACAGAAACATTTAGGTGCTTGTTTTTACCACGCGTCATTTGAGTGTGGAATGGTGGAGAGACAGCTTTAAAGTGGTTCACTGAACCCTCTGCCAGGCACTTTATTGTGAATAGCAGAGTAATCACATAGATGTAGGCCTTGTTTCGCTTATTAAATCCTCTGCTGCTTCACTATTTCACCTCTCAAAGCTACCCATTCATCATCTATTGTGCTCTTTTGCCCTTTTCCAGTCTCCCACTGAAACTCAACATCTGATTCTTTCAATTTAAGCAGTTTCCATCTTCTTATTTCTGTAGTTTCATCAGTTTTAATCTGCCATTCACAACCTATACATAAAGGTCAGAATCTGCACCTGCCTCTTGTAAATATTTTGTACATTAAATTTTTATGCAAGAATACATTATTCTTTCACAAGTTTTAAACCAAGCTATTGAAACAATTTTAGGGCAATATTTTTTTTTTGCCTTCTCCATTTTCCTAATCCTTTCTCAGCCTCCTATCACAAATTTTCATCTCCCTTAACTATCTGTATAATTTCTTTGATCTAATCATGTATTAGTTTAGTTTTGTCACCTGCAGACACAGTTGTAGCATAAGCATTTACTACAGTGGGTTGGTGTTGCCTCTGTGTCCCCCTACCTTGACTACAATAATGTTATCACTATGTTGTGAAATGGAAGTTACTCACATTCCTCTTTTCTTATTCATTACGCTGGCTTCTCCATTACTCCTAATTGCTTTTTTATTTATTTATAACAGTGTAGTTGTCTGACCCGAAGTCCTGTTCTTCCTGCCACTGCACTTCCATAATTTCTTCTATGTCTCGCTTAATCTATTTTCCTACTTACATTCTCTAACCTACTGGCTTGGTTAAGGGTTGTAGCATGCCATGGCCTCATCTCGCAATACCAGTTTCAATTTTGCTGATATCCTCCTAAGGAGTCCCAACATGGATATACCAAAAGAGACTATTTTAACATTCTAATGTTTTAGCCGTGAGGACACCACCATCATTAAAGCTATACAGTATACATGAACTTTGTTTCTTGGGAAACAAATAATGTAGTTTCTCCTTGCTTTCAAACATTTTATGGACCACTACACAATGTTTGAGTTCTACAATGGATTACATTTTTTAACATGCTGGGTTTTTCCAGCTGTTCTGAAATCTTTTTGATACACATTTCAATATATGGTAATGTATATACTTGGATGTAAATTACTTACCAAGCCAAGTCAAAATTGCACATTTCTGCATACTGTTAATGTATGAATGATTTCAAAAATATTTGTAAACTGCAAAGACACAGTTCAGAGTTAGGCCACATATTTTAGTCAAGGGTTCTCTTGAAACTTCCTGGCAGATTAAAACTGTTTGCTAGACAGACTCGAATTCTGGACCTTTGCCTTTCGCAGGCGGCTCAGGGAGGTAGATCACTTGCCTGTGAAGTGATGAGGTATGTTAGGCTGTCGTTATCAACCATCTTACTAACAATCTATCTAGCAGCTCATTTCTGGCAGCTGCAATATTGTTGGTCTTCATGAAGACTGAGGGTATTAGCACTTCACGCCAATGGCTGTAGGTACCCTGGTAGATTGCAAGTGGTTTAGAGAAATGGGAATAGAGCGATCTGTGACAAGCCTGTGTGTGTGAAGGTTGGGTTGTGGCTCTGTGACCATGTTTCAGTTAGTGTACTGAAAGTAATACTCAGCTCTCATGGGAAGTAGCTAAATTTCATAATGCAAACTTTTACAAACTGAACTGGATTACATGACTACACAGAAGGTATGTTTTTTGAGCAGAGTGCAACTGTTGAGACCAGTAATCCTGCTGTAAAGTTCTGGAAAACATAAAATTTTGTTATAAACTTGTGTTCTACCTCATATTATAACAAATTTATTTCTCTATAAAAATAGGAAGCAAAAGACAGATTGGTAACAGACACACAAATTTAATGATAACAACATATGTTTCTGAAACTTCCTGGCAGATTAAACCTGTGTGCCGGACCGAGACTCGGAACCTTTGCCTTTCGCGGGCAAGTGCTCTACCAACTGAGCTACCCAAGCACGACTCATGCCCCCTCCACACAGCACTTCTTTCAGGAGTGCTAGGTTCCCAGGTAGTTCTGCTATGTTCACAGGAGAGCTTCTGTAAAGTTTGGAAGGTAGGAGACGAGTTACTGGCAGAAGTAAAGCTGTGGGGATGGGGCCTGAGTCGCACTTGGGTACCTCAGTTGGTAGAGCACTTGCCCGCAAGAGGCAAAGGTCCCGAGTTCGAGTCTCGGTCCGGCACCCAGTTTTAATCTGCCACGAAGTTTCGTATCATCGCACACTCGGCTGCAGAGTGAAAATATCATTCTGGAAACAAGTGTTTCTGATGCACCTCCTTCACTCATTCGATTGCTGCACATACTTTGAAGCTTCCAAGGGGATGGGATCCACGCACTATACATGGATGCCAATGTGATTGACTGAATGTAGGTTTATCAGTGGTATCCTGTCTCTGACACCGGCATAGTGCCAATGAAATGACCATTTAAAAAGTTTTACCTTTATATTGGAGACACCTGTTTATTATTCCCACAAATTTCAAAACCTTCATACATTTTATGAATGTCACTATCAGCATGCCAATAACTGAAATTATCATCTTGTTTTGTGCTATCATTTACATTTGAAGGTACTTTCTAATAAACATTCAATGATACATTTCATCAGAGTGTTACATTTGTTCCTAATATAGGTTTTAATTTGCAGTTATTCTCCAACAGATATCAAGTAGTGAAACTGGCACTATTTTTACTCCCTCAAAACCTCTATTATGTATTACAAAAACTTACAGTATGAAGGCCTCCAAAATGTTTTTTAAAATAATCATTAGAAGTAGGTGATGACAAAAAGAACAGGAATGAACACAAGTCTTTACATCAAATATCAAGATGAACAAAAAAAGGGTACAACAGTGTACTTACAACGATATCTCTAAAGTAAGTCTATTTCCAACAATTAAAGCATGTAGTTTATTTGACCTGCATTAAACATATATTTCTCTGAGTATTTTACACAGCTAGTAGTTAGAGCATTTTGAAAACAATGACTTTGGCGTGCAAATAAATATGAGATGTACATTTCTTTATCCTGCCTCTAAGAAATGGCAAATGACTATTTTCTCTACCCTATTCCCTTCAATTAACTACTGTTTCTTGAATAATACAAGAAACATTTCTGGGCTACATAAGTCACAGAGTATGTTCAATAATTACAACTCCGTCTTTGCATCAACTTATGAATTAAGCTGCCACATCAAAAACTTTTATGAAGGCACCAGTAATTAAATGAATATGTGAATTTTTTAACACCAATATTATATTACACAACTTTAAAAACTCACTATCCGCGACTTTGTATAAATTAGATATAATAAATAGATTACAACTTCACATTAAACTTATCTTCAGCAAGTTCATGAAAATTTGTTTGCAGTAACTTTCACTATTATCTATTACACATTTTCCAACAAGCTTAAATGCACGAGCTGGTGCTGATATGATACTGTGTGAGCAGTATTTAATATTATCATATGTTTTTCAAAAAGAAGCTTTGTACAGCATGCTGCACATGACAGCACTAACATTCTTTAGCTATGATAGCTTGAGAATGTTTCTACATGTTTGGGTAAACAGCCTCGACCTGATTTCTGAATTGCAAAACCCTTTTTAATGTCCATCGTAGGCTGTCAAATTCTTCATACTAGATGAAGATTCACTTTAGAAAAATCAAAAAAAATTCAGTTCGCAATGTGGGGATTGGAGGGCTGCTCGGACTGTTTATTAGCTGGCATAACTGGTACAATCTATTCAGGGATTGGGGGATACCTTGCACTGCTTAGCTGGCACATGCCTATTGCTGTAAATGTAGTCTTTAATGCACAGGATTTTCTAGCTGATCTCTTAAGAGATTCAGCAACCATGAAGTAATTGTTTCTGTAAGTATCAAAACTCGATTTTCGTACTTCTCTTCATAGTGATTCACCAGTACTGCCTGCATAGGTGAATCAGCATGACAAGAAGTACAGGACTCAGCTTTTGATATGAGGAGTAGCAGCTACTGTGTGGTTGCAAAAATTCAGGCCTGAATATCTTCCAGTATCAGCTATCCTATGGTGTACTGGAATGTCAAGCCACCCCCTACTGCAAACACAAAGCTATGCACTACAGACATCAGCAGCAATGGACATGTGCCAGCTAAGCAGTGCACGCGATTCCTCAATCCCTGCATGGCAAAATGAACGTGTATTTAAATAAAATGCAAGTCTTACAAATGTAATGTAACACATGGTACACTAAAGGTCATATTGTATAAAGAATCTACCACCTATGATGGATATTAGTATGGTTTTATCATTCAGCTTCTGAAAAATATTTCCTTAAGCAAGAGAGCTAACTTCACAGCAATATTATCACAGAAGAATATATTTTGTACACACACACACACACACACACACACACACACACACACACACACGATTGGAAAATATTTAGAGTACAAAAAAATAGTCTATATTTCATACACAGGCACTTGACATCAAACAGGGCTGCATTTACATTTACAAGTAAGCCAGGGTCAACTAGACAGTAAAAGATCATCCTTGTTTTGTGAGATCTTGCGAATGGACATCACAATACCACTGATTACAACCAAAAGAGCAGGAAGTCCAAGGCCGATACTGATTACAAGAATAACCAATAGTGAGAAATCTTCATTTGGTGGCTTCCCATAGCCAATGGCAAATGTCCTGCAAAGAAATTAAATACATATATACTGACAGCAATTTAATATCACAAAACTGTAAAACTAAAGTTGTTCTTAACCCTAAAGTTCGTCTGAACACCAAAGAGCTTTACTAGAAGTGGTTGTATTGCAGACGGTATGCCCTTGCCTTCTATTAATATTTAAAATGAATAACCCAGCCAATTAAAGGGAAACTCACAAAAAGAATCATCCAATTTAAAAAAAACCATCACTATTATGTTATTTGAGATATGAGAGTGAATAACATAATGTGGATAGAGCAAAGTCTCGAGTTTTAAACAGTTCCTGCTAGGAAGCAGCAGTGTGCACTCACTTCAGTTCTAGTAAAAATGGTGTCAGGACAACAGACAGGCAGTGTGGGTCAGTAATAACTATTTAGCACGAGTTTCGTACTGTGTATGGTGTACGTTGCCCTCCAGCACAGAGCATTAGATGATGGCATGAACCATTCCAAGAAACAGGTTGTTTGTCTAAAGGCAAATCACTTTGCCATCCTCGAGTGTTTGACACAGACGTTGAGGCCATCTGCAATAGTTTCACAAGGAGTCTGCAGAAATCCGTACGCCATGCGGCTCGACAGTTCAACATGTCCCCCAGTGTCCATCTGGCATGTGTTGTGTCGACGTTTACACGTGAAACCATACAAAATTCAGCTACTAGAAGCTCTTTGCTAAGGTGAAAAACATGTTGAGTTCTGCAATTTCGTTCTTCACAAGATGGAGAATGACAGTTTTCTATCACGCTTAGTATTTAGTGACGAGGCAACATTCCATTTAAATGTAAAGGTGAAGAGTCAATGTGAGTGTGGTTGTTCCATAGCCCATATTCTAAGTTGTACAACATGAGAGGGACTCATCAAAATTTAATGGATTTTGTGCAGTTTCATGGGAATAGGTGTATGGTCCATTTTTCTTTGCTGAGAACATATCTCAATATGTTTGAGAACTTTCTTTTCCCACAGTTGGAAACTGATTCAAACAACTTCACTGACCAAAAGAATGGGGCATCGCCACACTGGCATCTGGAAGTGCAGCAATTTTTAAATCAAAGGATTACTGAATGATGGATCAGTTGCACTGGACCAAATGATCCAGCCTTACATTACAGACCACCAACGTCATCAGACTTGACTGTATGTCATTACTTCTTGTGGCTTTTTAGGAAAGAATTTATGTGCCTCCACTTCCCCTTCATAAAAAAAAAAAAAAAAAAAAAAAAACAAAATTCCTTGTATATGTTTATTAGTTTCAAAAATATAGATGTGCCAAAACAGATGATACTTTTTGATACACACTGTGCTTCAATATGTACTTAAAAATCAGTGAAATTTTTATTTTTCCCAGAAACAAATCAATGACAGAGGTTAAATAATTGAGTAGTTTAGTAACAAAATTCAGGACACAAATGTAATAGGGCCACTAAAGTAAGCAGAATTTACAACTTCTACCTCACTTTCAACTACTTTATTAATTATATGCTTCCAGCATGCTGGAGTAGTGTGGGGCAGCAAATTCTGTTAATCAATGGAACACAAAACCAGTCGAAGTTGCAAATATTTTCTTTTTGATTCAATGACTAGTTTTGGGCCGAGACCCATTTTCATCAATGAAGTCAAAAATGTCATTTCCAAAGATGAAAAAAAAAAAAAGGTACTGTACACTTAAAGTGCATACATGTAAGTGAATTATCATTTATCTAATTTATTAGTGTTCTTTAACTTTATTATTGTTTAAACATGTGTATTGTATCTGAAGTGCATTCCAGGCCTGTGACACTTAAGTCACAAATCTGCAAGTTCTGCTCAGAAGTAACAAAGTGTATAAAGACTAAACTTTTGACAACATAACAAGCATGATGGTAATTAAGTTTCCATATTGCAGGCAAAGAACGGAAAATTGAAACTGTGAAGCACATGTTGAACAAAAAACGTCAAGTTTATAATTTAGAAACTTAAACCAATATTGCTTAGCAGCCATTCAGTCAAAAAGAGAGTAACATGAAGGTGTTGATGTTTTCATGCACTGAAGAGGGAAACAGTGGATTGAAGGCAAGTGAAACAAAGTCAATAACTTCATTTTCCCCCAAAATATTACAGATAAAGTTTTCACTTTCAGGGCATATTTGCAGACAAGGAAAAAAAAACCCTGGATTTTCCACGAATTACCCGTTTAAAACTACACTGTTCCCTGGGCTAAAATATGCTTTTCCCATGTCAAAGTACATTTTTTCTGTGTTAAGTGACAGTGTAATTTCCCTCACAGCTGGGAAAACTCAATCTTTTGAATGGTAAAGGTTTTATACACCAGTGTAGATTCCCAGCAGTTTAGAAAATGAAACCCAGGAAAAAATAAGTGTTTTGGAAAGATCTTTGACACTCAGCAACATTTATGTTACATGTTTTTGTACTACAGAAAGAGAAATACAAATTCATCCAAATGTAGCATGGCCACTTCTCAAGGTGTGAAACTGAGATTGAGATGTGCTTTTTTCAGCCAATCATAGTTCACGTTGTGTGCTCTGTCCAGCCAATGACAGCAGATATTCAGAACATACAATACATGATGTAGTCAATCAACAGCAGTATCACTTAACTAGTGCAAACATGCAAATAGGGACAGTTAATGGTTCGAGTTAATGTACCCACAGTATAGTTACAAGAAGTTAAGATTTCACATATAAATTGGACCTCTATTTCCCCCCCTGAAGGCGTGGGTAGGCAGCATCCCCAGGACAGCTTACATTGCAAGACCTCAATATTTCTGACATGCACAATTATGAACAAACACAAACAAAATTCAAGCTTTTGCAAGTCTGCGTGTGTGTGTGTGTGTGTGTGTGTGTGTGTGTGTGTGTGTGTGTGTGTGTGTGTGTGTGTGTGTGTGTGTGTGTGTGTGTGTGCGCACCTGTCCTTCCCCCCCCCCCCCCCCCCCCTAAGGTAAGTCTTTCCACTCCCGGGAACATTTCATGATTTACCTGGCTCAATACATATTCTATCAATCACTGACTATTCCATAGTGCAAAGCTAATTATGTGTGAAATTGCTCATGAACTCACATCACCTTTTTTATGGATAACTATACTTTTTGCTATTGTTACTGCATTATTTGTGATGAAAGAATTAAAAGGAATATGAAAACTAACCTTGATTTTTTTTTGCTGCGAGTGTTACCCTATATGATATATACCAAACAAATGTGCCAGTAAGATTTTAATTAATGGCATAAACTGCTTGTCTTCTGGGCCCAAATTTTTTCCAGGTGGATAGTCCTCCAAGTTTTAAATGAGTGTCAAACACTCCATGATCTGAGAACTTCATCACACAATCTCACACTTGGATCTTGTGTAAAGAAAATTTACTTTTAAAGTAGCACTTCACAAACCACTAGTCGCAATATTTTCACATGACATGTTAAAAAGATGAGCAGTTGTGACATCATGCTCACTGAAAGCAGGTTTTTGTTATGAAGTATTGCGTAGTATTCATCCAAGCCAGAAGCATTGGACACGTTTTGCTGTAAACAGATGTTTGTGTGGGTACAGTGTTTTGTTGTCAATGGTGTATATTCTTATAACTTAAGTTTTATTTTGGTGTTTTTGTCTTGCTTATGTATTATTGCTGGAATATTATTATGCAGTAGCATGCTAAGGTTAGATGGATTTGGATCTTATGGGTGCTGAAGCAAAATTCCTTGTTGGAGTCTCAGTTCTTACCTAACAAAATTACAGAAAAGTAACTGAGAACTGAAACATTAAAAAAAATTCTAGAATTCTACCCAATTTGCAGATTTTCCTGTATTTTCCTGGATGAAACAACTCCCACATTTCTCAGGATGTATACAATCTGCTGCTACGTAAATGACATTTTCTTCAGCATCCAATGTTATATGCTCACTCAGTTCAGTTTGCCATCTCCTTTCAAATGTATATACTATTCTTTATTTCATGAAGTATTAAAAAGCTACAGTATTTTGTATAAACTGTACAAAATGTTCCTCTTCATTAATAAACATATGTCATTTTATAGCACATTGAAACATTCATTTGCTGTACGTACATATGGATATTTCTTATTTTAAACCTATAATGTAGAAAAGGAATAAAATTATAATAGACAAAGAACTGCAATAAATATGTACCCCTTTCACTTTATACTTGTGTTGTCAGAACAAAATATAATGAAATGTTGCAGAGATGCAGTTGTCTTTCAAGTGAAGATGTAGTTTTCCACTTTCAGTACACACTACGATCACAGATAGTTCTGGAATCACTTATCCACTTTGAAAATTAAAACTTATCCTCTCCAAAAGAAGCATGCACTGAGTGTCATTTCACATATGAAGCACTCAAAGTTGTTAAACTGAAGAAATGAGTATTTCCAAATGAAAACACCATATATAGTGTCAAAAGTTTATTTTAAACTTATATCAGAGGTTAGCAGTGCTGCTGCTCATGATAAATTCAATGAGTTTAATGCTTCAAGGGCGATTTCATCACAAATCTTACAGGTCAAGAGTGAAAGAGTCACATCACTAATCCAAAGATTGCTATATAATAATAATAAAACTCCCACTTCCAGCTCCACTCCCTCCAAATCCTCAAAATTCCAATCAACACAATCTGGAACCACATCACCCTAATTCAGTAGTTAATCTTTCCTCCAAACCTCTCTCCCAATCCAAAACCTCTTGTTTCCAAAGGCCTCACCTTCAGCCCCACTCCCAGGTTCAACCAACCAGCCCTCGTCAAAGATTTACTGTCCTACACTCTTACTCTCTGCTGGAAATATCACTTTGCCATGAAGAAAAATGATCCTAATCCTACTCCTAATGATCCAACTCCCCAAGACACTATCCAAATTGAACCCTGCCTGGAACAGTTCCGTCCTCCGTCACAGCAGGACCCACCACCTCTTCCTCAAGATCACCCTCTCCAAACCTTCTAGGAATTTCTGACTTCCAACCTTGCCTCTCAATCCTCCTTAAGAAACCTTAATCCTACTCCCAACATCACCACTGCTGAAGCCCAAGCTATCCGTGATGTGAAGGCTGACCGATCCATCGTCATTCTTAGGCTGACCGATCCATCGTCATTCTTCCGGCGGACAAGGGTCCCACGACCGTGGTACTTTATCGTCGGGAGTATGTGGCTGAGGAACTGCGTCAGCTTTCAGACAACACCACATACAAAGTTTGCCAAGGTAATCCTATTCCTGATGTCCAGGCGGAGCTTCAAGGAATCCTCTGAACCTTAGGCCCCCTACAAAACCTTTCACCTGACTCCATCAACCTCCTGACCCTACCGACACCCCGCACCCCTACCTTCTACCTACTTCCTAAAATTCACAAACCCAATCATACTGGCCGCCCCATTGTAGCTGGTTACCAAGCCCCCACAGAACGTATCTCTGCCCACGTAGATCAACACCTTCAACCCATTACATGCAGTCTCCCATCCTTCATCAAAGACCCCAACCACTTTCTCGAATGCCTGGAATCCTTACCCAATCTATTACCCCCGGAAACCATCCTTGTAACCATTGATGCCACTTCCGTATACACAAATATTCCGCACGTCCAGGGCCTCACTGCGATGGAGCACTTCCTTTCACGCCGATCACCTGCCACCCTACCTAAAACCTCTTTCCTCGTTACCTTAGCCAGCTTCATCCTGACCCACAACTTCACTTTTGAAGGCCAGACATACCAACAATTAAAGGGAACAGCCATGGGTACCAGGATGGCCCCCTCGTACGCCAACCTATTCATTTAACAAATCATTGGAAAATCAAAATGCTGTAGTTTTGGAGAGGCATCTTGTGGAATGTCAACACATATGTATTATTATTATTATTATTATTATTATTATTATTATTATTATTATAACGATTGTTCCCATTTAGGAGAGCAATTGAACTTTAATTCATAATGTCATCTTTGGATGTTTTTCTTCTTTGCTTCCCAAAACCTCCTCATCCTCTCAGAATGCTCCTTCTTCCTTTCCTCTGTCCATTTTTTACCAGGCTGACATGATGTTATTGGTGATCATTGCAATATCGTCAGTGAAAGCAAGGCACTTGACTTTAATTCGGTTCTCTTTCTTGATACCAATTTGTATACCCTTTACGTGAGGTTTCCATTTCCTGATTATTTTTACTAGAACAATATTCAAAAGGATTGGGGCTAGTCCGTCCCCATGTCGGACTCCAGATTTGATTTCAAAGGGTTCTGACACTTCGCCCATGAATTTCACTTTGGCCATTGTTCCTGTAAGTGTCTGTTCTGTGATTTTTCGTGTCTTTCAGTCGATCCCAAATTCTTCCATGATTTTAAACAGGGTTCCACAGTCCACTGAATCATATGCTTTCCTGAAGTCGATGAATGTAACTACTGTGTTTCTGCATTTCCTCATTTGTAATATTGTCTTTAAGCACCAGATCTGTTCCACACATGAGCGTCCTTTTCTGAATACACCAATTAGTGTATCTGCTTGGGATTCTATCCTGTTTAAAAGCACTTTGGAAACGATTTTGTAAGTGACTGGGAGCAGGGAAATTCCTCTGTAATTGTTCATGTCTGTCTTGTCGCCCTTTTTGTGTAGCGGGTGAATTAGAACGCATTTCCAGTCCTCTGGTATCTGCTCTGTTATCCATGTCTGACATTATATGGTGTAATTTCTGCATAAGTATAGGATAGTTTAGTTCCCAGAACTCAGCAATGATCCCATCTTCTCCTGGTGCTTTGTTATTTTTCAGCTGCTTGACTATCTTCATAATTTCTTCAAGATCCGGGGTATGTGAGTATGGGTGTGTGTGAAAACTGGAGAAGAGAAAACAAGTTTTTCTTGGGTGGTTCGCAGTTGAGGAGGGAACTGAAATATTGGGCTAAGATTTTGCAGTTATTTTTCGTATTGGTTTCCAAAGAGCCATCGGGTTTCTTGAAGCACGAGCTAGGTGCTTGGTATGCCTGTAAGTTTTCTCTGAAAGTCTTATAAAAATTTCTTTTATTATTTTTGATGAAATCCTGCTGGATTTCAGAGAGTCTGTTGTTGTCATATCCCCGTTTTTCTTTTCTAATTATTTTTGAGGTCTGTTTTTGGGTTTTGAGAAAGTTCTCCCAGTTTTCTTCAGTTTTGTGACTGCTAAATATTTTCCATGCAGTTATTCGGTTGTCGACTGCCTTGTCACAGGTTGCATTCCACTAGCGATGTTTCCTGTTACGAGGGGGTTGTCCTAATTTGAGGGCTTCCTGAATTTTCTGTTAGTTTCTTCCAGTCTGTTGATTTTTCCTGATTCATTTACATTATGATTTTTTCTTTGTTGAGTTGCAGATATTCTGGATTTGATTTGGTACTTTTGGGTGGCTTTTTTAGCATTCTGTTAGGTTTTAATTTTGTTTTTATTTGGAGATGATGATGATCTGATTCAAAGACACCTTTGCGGGTTCTGATGTTTTGAATTTCTTTTATGTTTTCTTTGGAAATTGCGACATGGTCTATTTGGTATTCACCCTGTCTAAGACTGGGTGATCTCCATGTGGTTAATTTATGTGCAGGTTTTTGAAACTGGGTACTCATTATTTTAAGTCCAAAGTTTCTGCAGAAGTCGATTAGTTTTTCACCATTCTTGTTGGTACGTTTGTGTTTGGTGTGGGGTCCAGTGGTATGTCTGAATTTTTCTTTCCTTCCCTAATAGTGTGTTAAAATCGCTCTACTAAGATTTTCACATAGTGACTACGTACTTTGTTGTTGCTTCTAGTGTTTACCCTGAAACAGTGGACAATTTCTGGGAGATTTTATTGTGGTGATTTGTGGGGGCGTGCACATTGATCAGGGTGTATGCTTTATTAGCTGATTTTTACCGATAACAGGGAGACTCTTTCATTGGGAGACGTGAAGTCAATAACTGAGTTCAGTATGGAAGTGTGTACGACGAATCCTATTCCGAAAAGTGGTAGTTTGTCTCTTACTTTTATGGCAGGTTTGCCCTTGTAGATCCTGTAATTCTGTGTCAAAGTGTCCATCATCTGTGAATCTTGTCTCTTGCAGTGCAGTGATTTTCAAGTTAAATTTTCCCATTGCATTGGTAAGTTGCTTTAATTTGCCTGTTTCAGTGAGGGTGTTCACATTAATTGTACCAATAAAATTTTTATGTTTAGTTTTGAGAAGCTCCGATTCTTCTCCGCATGGTGTCCCTGATCCCCCAGAATCTGATGATCCGATGATCAGGTGAATCCAGTCTATCGACTGGTGCCTGGGGTAGTGACTCTGTGGTCGTCTTTTCCATCATGCGTTCAAGTTGAATTTTAGTTTTTGTGGTGGTCTCTGTTGAGACCACAGGTATATGACTCGATTTTTGAGTTCGAGAAGATTTTGTGCAGCCGCCTCAATTAGAGGAACAGACGCTGACCACTGGCCTCCAGATGCTGAACACACACCACTGGGTTTATTGGTTTTTGGTCCGTCCTGGGTATTTCATTTCCCCAGTACCACCTATATCTAGGAAGCTTTCCCCCATCCGCCACCCGGGGAGGTGCCCGACTAACAACCCCACACGGGCTAAGATGATGTGACTTACCAAACAAAAGCGCTGGCACATCGATAGACACACAAACACACACAAAAAATTCAAGCTTTCGCAACCAACGGTTGCTTCTTCAGGAAAGAGGGAAGGAGAGGGAAAGAGGGAAGGAGAGGGAAAGAGGGAAGGAGAGGGAAAGAGGGAAGGAGAGGGAAAGAGGGAAGGAGAGGGAAAGAGGGAAGGAGAGGGAAAGAGGGAAGGAGAGGGAAAGAGGGAAGGAGAGGGAAAGAGGGAAGGAGAGGGAAAGAGGGAAGGAGAGGGAAAGAGGGAAGGAGAGGGAAAGAGGGAAGGAGAGGGAAAGACGAAAGGATGTGGGTTTTAAGGGAGAGAGTAAGGAGTCATTCCAATCCCGGGAGCGGAAAGACTTACCTTAAGGGGAAAAAAGGACAGGTAAGCATGCGCGCGCCCACACACACACACACACACACTTGTAAAGGCAAAGAGTTTGAGCAGAGATGTCAGTCGAGGCGGAAGTACACAGGCAAAGATGTTGTTGAAAGACAGGTGAAGTATGAGTGGCGGCAACTTGAAATTAGCAGAGGTTGAGGCCTGGCGGATAACGAGAAGAGGGGATATACTGAAGGGTAAGTTACCATCTCCGGAATTCTGACTGGTTGGTGTTAGTGGGAAGTATCCAGATAGCCCAGACGGTGTAACACTGTGCCAAGATGTGCTTGCCGTGCACCAAGGCATGTTTAGCCACAGGGTGATCCTCATTACCAACAAACACTTTTTCATTAGGAGATATGCTTCTCTTATTATCTTTTCATATATTTTTTACCTTTATAACTTTTTCACTATTTTCACTAACAGAGATTACATCAACCTGGTTAGGACTTTACCTGTTGGAATCTGTCATCACTTAGGTAATATTCCAGAGCAACAGTAAGCATATCATCTTGCAACAGATTCCCACAGTAAGAATCTTATCATGCCCAAACACCTTTCTCATTCTTCATTTTACGAGCTGTTGAAATCAAATAATGTATTACGTATCTGCTGCTTAGAGTAGCTACCTGGTATCAGTGTCAGTAACTATACCTTCTCAGTATACGTGGCTGCTGGGATAGCAATATTTAGATTTTGAAGCAACATATCCCATTTTGTGCACATATCACAATCTTCTGGGTCTGCACCATGTGGATCTACATTGAACACTTCACAAAGTTTTGAAGAGGTTTCTTACACAAAACTTGTTTCAATTTCTTCCATTTTCATTTTTAGGCTAATCCTGTTTTCTTCTTGTGCTTCTTACCTTTCCTGGACATTTAAGGGGGATATAGTAGGGGCTACAGCAGAAATGCTGACATTCAACACAACAACAACTTCACACCCAGGAATATAAGCAACTGCACTGTCTTCCTCAGTTTCACATTCAGATAAGTTGTCACTACATTTCTTCTTATAGTGAATGTAGCAACTCCTGCACAATGGATGTGATGCAAATACTGTTACTTGAGGACCAAGATATTTCTGCAACAGCTCAGCTCAGAGATTTCCAACAACCGAAAGAGTTTTTCACTTTTCTTAAACACCATCATCTTGTGTCTTTTTTAATAATCGTCACACCTCACTCTTTGACTACTTTATTGTATCTAACAAAAAGTTCAAACCAAACTCAAAACTCGATGCAGAATGGTTTATGTGCAAGTTCACACTTGTTTGTTATAAACAGATTAGTACTGAAAACAGTGTTGCCAACATGTATTTTAACACTAAAAATTCAATGACGTGAAATATGCAGAATGTTCGAAACTTGTTAACATTTTGCAAAGAAAAATATTGCCCACTTTGTTTACATTGACTACTAATATATTAACTAAACAACATTTTGTTTACTTCTCTAAAGTTTTTGGATGGGGTTTTTGAGTAAATAATTCGTAAAAAGTCATAAAACGCATGCATTTTTTTACATTTTTAGTAATAGATATTTACAT
Source organism: Schistocerca gregaria (assembly GCF_023897955.1). Classification (NCBI taxonomy): domain Eukaryota; kingdom Metazoa; phylum Arthropoda; class Insecta; order Orthoptera; family Acrididae; genus Schistocerca; species Schistocerca gregaria. The sequence continues at coordinate 477,065,191 of NC_064926.1, forward strand.
AATACAGAGATCTAGAGCAGAGAAGATACTGTTTATAATTACGTCAGTAGTATCTGGTAACATGACAGAAAAGACAGCATTCTGTACTTTTTTGGAAAGAAAAAAAATCTAGTGAAAAAATTAAATTTCATTTTTTTCTTAAACTGTAAGTTAAAGGAAGCCCATAAGCATGCAGGTGTCAACTAAATTTCAACACACTGAAAGCGGGCTTTAACGCAGAACATCTGCCAGATCCCAGTACTTTTGGTTTATTGGGTATATTTCTTTTGTTCTCTACTGTTTATATTTTTCAAAGGGCTGTACCACTTACAAAAATTAAGATGAGATGAAAATACTTTATTTCTTATCACTTATGATATAGGGATCCAATGCATATTTTTCCAGGGAAATTTGGACCGCGAGTCGACATGGCCTGTATGATTTGACATTAAATCACCCTCAAATATAATTTTATGAACACATTACCAGTCAATATTAAATAGACAATTAAAAAAAGACTTCTCCATACGGCAAACAAAGTAAAGAATTTTTAAACTTCAAATCAGGGTCTACTAAATTTATACTTAAAGGTTTGATGAGCTTTCTGAATATATTTTCTATCCCCAATTCACTACATTGACTACTTGACAACTTTTTTTCAGTAGATCATGACCAATTTATCCACTATTTCAATAATCTAACAATGGAAAATCCAGGATGGTAACAGTATTATGGAAAGGAAAGTTGCTACTTACCATACAGTAGAGATGCTGAGTTGCAGATAGGCATAACAAAGAGACTTTCATTAACAAAGCTTTTGGCTCCTATTTCAATAAGATATATTTGGCATACTTTATGTTTACTGTGGTCCTGATGAATCCCCCTTTTATTTCTATGGTTTGCAGATATGCATGTGAAGATTAAAAGTTTGGCTTGGCTCTGAGCACTATGGGACTTAACATCTATGGTCATCAGTACCCTAGAACTTAGAACTACTTAAACCTAACTAACCTAAGGACATCACACAACACCCAGTCATCACGAGGCAGAGAAAATCCCTGACCCCGCCGGGAATCGAACCCGGGCGCGGGAAGCTAGAACGCTACCGCACGACCACGAGCTAAGGACGATTAAAAGTTTCTTCCTGCTTCCATTCACTTAGGTAAAGCCTAATCTCTAAGACCTTACACGTGCAACCCACAATGATCCATGGATCCTGTTCAGATGAGGTGGCTTTCCTGGCTCAACGACACAGGTAGGTGTCACCACAACAGTGGGCTGTGTGTTGGAATTCCAGCTTAACACATTGTTCATGAAGAGGGGTTGCAGTCTTTGAAACAGGTTTGATTGATTTGACTTTTTACAATTAAGGGACTCCAGAAAGGTTCAAAATCATGAAATGTATGATTGTGCATTTTAAAATCTACTTTTTCCCCTTTCAATTGATATCTTACCTACAATTTTTTTAAAAATATTTTTGCAATTTGTTCTGCATGGGAGTGACCTCATTGCTGTCAAATGTCTTACACATGAATCTACATGCTAATATGTGATAGTTCTGCATATACTGCTCACTCAATTGTCATTTGTTTCATGTTTATTTGCTCTTTACTAATCCTGAAAATATTTGTAGTGAATACTGTTCACTGAAGTGTCTGTTTTATTGAAGGATAATCATGTGTAAACATGAAGTGACTAGAAATCCTCAGAAGGCTCTTGAGAAAAAAAGGTGTTGGAAAGCCAAAGGCAGATGCTATTACAGTAAACAATAAAAAAGATAACTAAGTATGTGAACCTAACCTTGCTGGTTTACCTGCTCATTGCAATGAAAGTGAGAAAGAAAAGTACACTAGACTCTCACTAATCCGGCCATTCCTTGCACATATGGGTGACATAGTTGAGAGTGTCAAATTTAGTGTAAAGTAGGTATAATACTTCATTAAATCCAAGGAGACATTCATTTTCATAGAAAATGAAGGTGTGGGGCGTATACTTATACAGTAGTATCCCTATGAGACATGTCTAATTTTTAGTTGTCGTATTGATGACAGAACCACCAAGCTAAACGGCAATTCACCATACGCTCCAAAACCTTACATACACTACTCGTGAGAAATGGGGCATTAGCTGGAGGGGAGATGTTTGTCCTTTCCAGGTTTCGAAACAGGAATGACGATAGCTTCCCGTCATCGTCTGGGAAAAGTACTGTCGGTCCAAATTCGATTATAAAGGCGAAGGAGGTAACGCAGACTACGGTATGGGAAAAGCAGCAACATTTGGATGTGGATACCATCCGGTCCGGGGGCGGAAGAGCGAGAAGAAGAGAGTGCACATTGGAGTTCCCGCATGGAGAAAACAGTGTTGCAGCTTTCGTGATTTTGAGAAGAGAAGGCAAGAGGTTGCATTTCCGCTGCGCGTTTCGTCGAGAGAAATGCTGACGGGTAATTTGAAGAGCTCGAAATCTCAGCAAAGTGTTGACCCAATGAGTTAGAAATTGTGACAGTGTCCACTAATGTATCATGCGCAACAGTGAGCCCAGGCACTGGGGAGAAACTAGGTGCGACATACCCGTCGAATCCGACTCCAAACTTCGGAGGAGGGAGTGAAGGTGTTAAATGAGCTAGTAAAGAAATCCCAGCTAGCCTTCTTGCTACTGCGGATGACGCGACGGCATCGCGCATGGAACTGCTTATAGCACATACAGTTGGTCAAAGTACGATGGTGTCTGAAAACGTGAAGAGCACATCACCGCTCACATATTGCGTCACAGCATGCCTCGTTCCACCAAGGATCTGGGAGGCGCCGGGGTAATTCGGTGGTGCGAAGTATTGAACGTTCCGCAGCTGTAAGAATAATGTCTGTAATATGAGTGACCTCGTCATCGACGCTAGGAAAGTGACGGTCACCGAATGTCATTAGAGACGAAAAAAGTGTCCAATCAGCTTGGGCAAACTTCCAGTGTCGCGGGTGCATATATGGCAGTTGTAGCTGCAATCGAAGGACACATGGAAAATGGTCACTAGACGGTGTATCAGCAAGGGCGAACCATTCGAAGCGCCGAGCTAGAGGAACAGTATCGACCGAAAGGTCCAAATGAGAGAAATTTGTCTTGGAGGCAGACAAAAATGTAGGGTCCCCATTGTTGAGGCAAACAAGATCCACTTGGTGGAAGATGTCTATCAATAGTGAGCCATGCGAACAAGGATGTGGAGATCCCCAAAGCGGGTGTTGGGCATTGAAGTACCTAACCAGCAAATCTGGTGGTGGTGCTGGTGGTGGTGGTGGGGGTAAGCTGAACAAGAAGATGAAGGAGATCAGCTCGTGCCAATGCTGTGGACAATATACAGTACAAAGAGAGAAGGTGTATCCAGAAAGGGAACGATGGACAGCGACAGCTTGGAAGGAAGTGTTTAAGGGGATTGGGTGATAATGGAGAGTGTCATGAGTAGTCCATGTGCTGGAGTGAATTCAATAGAGGGGAGATCAAATCGGACTGTCTGAAAATGGGGGAAAACAACGCAGTCGTGGGGACGCAGCTATGTTTCTTGGAAACGGAAGATGACCGGCGAGTAGGATCATATGAGGATCAACAATTCATCCCGATTGGCTCGAATGCTGCGGATATTCCAATGGATAATGAACATAGGGTGGACAGAAAATGGAAGAATGTGACCAAGGTTGCCCTCAACTCAACAACTGCTCAGAGCTTGCGACCAACAGCGTGGAACGGCATTCAGCTGAAGGCAGAAGATCCTGATCCATAGATTGTTCAGAGCAGCTCCTGCCACAAGCTATCGGACGCCAGCATTGCGCCTCGGCGACACAGAAGACTGTTACCGCCAGGTGGTGCTGTAGACGAGACACACTGGCAGAGAAGGAGAGGAACTGGGTTTCTTATTAGCCTTCTTGGAAAAAGGATGTTTAGATGAAGGAGGAACCGATGATTATGAAGTTGGGGTACGTAAAAATCTTCAGGAGTAGGCTCTATTTTGGAAGCCCGGGTGTCTGACTTTTGGGCTCGAGATTTAGCAGAACCCGATGAAGGGTGAGCCTCAGAATGAGCAGGCGAAAGTGGGGAGGTTGAATGGGCAATCTTTGCGCTGGCCGATCTAACGACTGTGGCACTAAAGGTGAGATCACAAGTCCGCGTGGCCACCTCCTATGTTGGCCGAGGAAAGGCAAGAACAGTGCTGTATTTACCTGTCTGTGGCACAGTGGGCTTTCGAGTGGCGAATAATTTTCGAGCAGCAAAGGTCGACACCTTTTCCTTCACTCTGATTTCCTGAATGAGCTTTTTGTCTTTTAAAAATGGGGCAATCTCTGGAGGAAGCAGCGTAGTCACCCCATACAGTTGATGCAACGAGGGGATGGAGGTGGACAAGCACCCTCATTGGCATCCTTGCCACACGTAACACATTTGGCCGGATTGGAACAGGACTGGCTGGTATGACTGAACCGCTGACACCGATAGCAATGCGTAGGGTTTGGGATGTAAGGGCAAACGGAAATTGCCTCATTGCCCGCTTTTATGTTCGATGGGAGTTGAACTCTGTCAAATGACAAGAAGACAGTATGGGTTGGAATGATGTTGGTGTCAACCCTTTTCATGACTATGAACAGCCGTTATGCCCTGGTCAGACAGGTAGTGTTGAATTTCCTGGTTGGACAATCTGTCGAGGGAGCGTGTATAAACGACCCCCACGTGAGGAATTTAAAGTGCGGTGCACTTCCATCCAGACAGGGAAGGTGTGTAGCAGTGAAGTACGCACCAATTTTTGTGCCTGGAGGGCACTGACTGTTTCTAACAACAAGGTGGCATTTTGTAATCTGGAACAACACTTTACAGGACCTGCAATTGTGTCAACACCTTTCTGAGTAATGAAAGGGTTTTCTGTGAAGAAGTCGTGACCTTCGTCAGACTGACAAACAAAAATGAACCGTGGCAACGATGGAAGAACTGTCTGTGGTTGAGACTCATTGAACTTACACTTGTGAGCAGACATAGTAGAAGATGAGGAAACCATTGCAGAAGTATCCCCAATTATTACCGGCATCTCCGATGGCACACTCCTCGCTTGTGGGGGCCCTCTCTGAGGGCACTCCCGCCTTAGGTGATTGTTCACACCTCAGGTCACACCTCCAGAGAAGCGGATGGACGAACGGACCAATCGGCACTTTCAGCAGGTATCAGCATGGGTAATCACACCTACCTGGGCCTGGCCATTACCAGGGGGTACATACGTGTCCTAACTGTCTACCCGGGGTGGGGAATTATGCATTACCCCATCACCGGATAAGCATTAACCTAGCACCGGCTATGCATGGAAATGCGTGGGTCAGCCTTCAGACACGAACAGGGAGGAAAAAAGAGAAAGGGAAAAACAAAGGGAAAGGGAAAAACAAAGGGAAAGGGAAAAACAAAGGGAAAGGGAAAAACAAAGGGAAAGGGAAAAACAAAGGGAAAGGGAAAAACAAAGGGAAAGGGAAAAACAAAGGGAAAGGGAAAAACAAAGGGAAAGGGAAAAACAAAGGGAAAGGGAAAAACAAAGGGAAAGGGAAAAACAAAGGGAAAGGGAAAAACAAAGGGAAAGGGAAAAACAAAGGGAAAGGGAAAAACAAAGGGAAAGGGAAAAACAAAGGGAAAGGGAAAAACAAAGGGAAAGGGAAAAACAAAGGGAAAGGGAAAAACAAAGGGAAAGGGAAAAACAAAGGGAAAGGGAAAAACAAAGGGAAAGGGAAAAACAAAGGGAAAGGGAAAAACAAAGGGAAAGGGAAAAACAAAGGGAAAGGGAAAAACAAAGGGAAAGGGAAAAACAAAGGGAAAGGGAAAAACAAAGGGAAAGGGAAAAACAAAGGGAAAGGGAAAAACAAAGGGAAAGGGAAAAACAAAGGGAAAGGGAAAAACAAAGGGAAAGGGAAAAACAAAGGGAAAGGGAAAAACAAAGGGAAAGGGAAAAACAAAGGGAAAGGGAAAAACAAAGGGAAAGGGAAAAACAAAGGGAAAGGGAAAAACAAAGGGAAAGGGAAAAACAAAGGGAAAGGAAAGAAGAGAGGTCTCAAACACCACAGCGGAGAAAAGAGTAAAGAGAAGAGGTAAGGAAGAGGTAAGGAAGAGGTAAGGAAGAGAGGTAAGGAAAAGAGAAGGACAAAAGAAAGGACGAAGACTTCCAAGAAGAGAAAGTGAAGAATGTTACATTTTCGAGTGTCCATCTCCAGAAGTAGGCACAAAACATACTCACAGAGAGGAGAGAAAGGGAAGGAAAGGGGTGGAGGTGACGGAGGGGGGGGGGGGCGAAGATGGGGGATGGGGAAGAATGCGGAAAAGGAAGGTATGCAGCCCGGAAAGGAAGGAGGGCCACACCAGCTCGGGGTCCCGTGCTCGCTAAGCACGTATTCACAAAAGAGATGTGGACCCCCTGGGGGGGGGGGGGGGGGGGTGCATCCTTTTGGAAGCCTTGATACTGAACAGTAAAAAAGTGACAATTTCAAACACATGTAGCTTCATTAAACATTGTATTTAACTAACAACGTTGTTACACACAAGAACACATTACTGTATGCATCATCATTTCTGATCGAGCGACTAGAGGCTGGATGTGAGCCGGATAACAGAGGCTGCACTACTGAGAGCTGATTAGCGAGAGCCTAGTGTACTTTGAAGACGAAATTTGGTTCAGTTAGTGAAATGTATGAATGTTTTATGGGCAAATCGGATGTGAATGAAATATTTGATATGTCAGTTCTCAATGGAATATTCGCAAACTGTGAGGTACTTAGTGCAGTGAAGTCTGCCTGGAACTAAACCTTAACTGCAGCATTTGATGGTACCTGACGCACACAGAGACACACATCTTTTCATGGTGTAGTACCTGCCACAAGTATGTATACAAGGAAAGTTTTCGATATAGCAATATTATCTAAATATTGTAGGTGCCCATAAAAAAAGGTACACATGAAAATAATTGGACAGCTAACTGTAGTGGCAGTAGTGGAGGGATGGATGAGGCTGGTGTTGCTAGTATATTTCAACATTCTGTTGAGTTGATAAAGTGCAATATGTGAATTACCTTGGTGGCAGTGGTTCTGTAAGTTTCAAACATATTCAAGAACTGAAGCTCCATGGTGGTGATGTTTTAGTGCAGAAATTTGAGTATACTGGACACACAGAGAAACAAATGGGATCAAGACTTTACCAACAAAGCTTTGTACAAAAAACAAAAACTCAGTGGAGTGGGAGGGGAACGGGGCGTTTAGGCAAAACACACAGTGTCACTGAAACAAAGGCTTTTGGGCTCTTTTTTCATCCTTTTTCAACCAATGAAAGTCCCAATCATTACTTGTGTCCATCAAGAAGAAAACTGTTTGTGTAAGTACAACAAGGGATTGCTAATTGGTGATGTGAACACTCACAAACAATCTGCCTGACAGTAATGGGGGTGATAAAACCTACCTTCAGAGACTTAGGAGCACTTTAACTGCGGAAAAAACGTGGTCATGGAAAAACTCAAAACCCCAATGAATGTGAAAATAGTGTTATATGGCCAAGAATCCCCAAGACTGTGTTTGTTGGATCAGAAACACTTCACTTTGGTGTGTCTGATGCTGTTGCTACTTTCAATGATGGCAATGTTGTAAGATGCAAAATATTTCAAAATATGGGAATGAAGATAGGTTTCAGCATGATACAAATGACACTTGCCGTAGGCAAGGAACGTCTTCAGGGTACTGACAGGGCTGTAAATAGCCTAGAAATACAAGCCTTAGTAAACAGGAGGACAAAGAGGAATCTGGGGGAGTAGTTTTCAGACAAAGATGGACCTGGAATGCACTGAATAGGTAATACAAACTTTGTTGCTCAATTCCCAAAAGTTATTTTTTCATACAGATTACATGTTTTCTAAGCATCTACTGACCAATTTGCTTCAAATTTTCAGGGAATGTCACACAGTCCCTGCTGCATAACTTAACACAGCCTTTTTCCAAAAACCTGTATATTGTTTAATTTATAAACAAAAAATGGCACAAAAGTAGTGAATTTTCATTACAATAGAAAAGATTAATCTAACAACTGAATTCAAATTTTTAATAATACTTGTGTTACATTGTAGCCAATACTCCAGTAAATAAATTGTAAAAATTTCTGCTTCCTAGCTGAAATACTTTCTAAGAAAACGTGTAAATTATAAGCACTATTTTAACACTGGAAACATATGGCTTTCTGGAGCCTCTTAAACAATGTAGCCTTCCTGTGCTGGTGATTGGAACGGCTGAAAGCATGGGGAAACTACAGCCACGACTTTCTCCTGGAGGCACGATGCTGTACTGTAAGGCTAAATAATGATAGCACCATGTCTGCTAAAATATTTTAGAGATACAGTAACCTCTGCCCTCCTCCATTTGGATATCTGGGTAGGGTCTGCTAGGAGGATGTCATTAAGAGAAGTACAAATCGGGCATTCTACAGGTCAGATGTGGAACATTAGATCTCTTACTCAAATAGATAGGTTAGAGAATTTGAACAAGAAACTGACTGGTTGAGGTTAAATATAATGAGAATTAGTTATGTATGATGGCGGGAAGGATTACTGATCAAGATAGTAATGAGTTATCAACACAGAATGAAAAATGAATTAGGGGCAACACGGGGAAGACCTTATAATGAATAGGAATATATGAACACAAGTACGCTACGTGAACAGCACAGTGAACACATTATTGTAAGCAAGGTAGATATGAAGCTACCACAGTAATAGACATTTATGGGTCAGCTATTTCTGCATATGAATAGGTCCATAGAATGGATGGTAAGATATAGGCAATTATTTGCAAAGTTAAGAGAAATATAAATTTGTGATAGGTGGCTGGAAAGGAAGATAAGGAGAAATGGAAGAACATGGACAGGGTGAAATTAATGGAAAAGGATGACACCAGGTAGAATTTTACACAGAACATTATTTAATCATCGCTAACACTTAGTTTAAGTGTAATGAAAAGAGGTTGTATATTAATGTGTCCCTTATTTTCTTACTTCAATATTTTTGAGCTGTTCCCTTCCAATATTGTTTGAATAACACTAGGACATGTTTGTACAAATTTTGTTACAATTTAAGCACTGTAACCAGTGCTGACTTCAGCATGCATTCACATGAGTAACATGATCTTTCTCTCTGTTCACATATGTAGTGGTGACATCACCTCAGCTTATCAGTATGTGCATATGCAATACAGTCAGTTGTTTATATGTTATCAACTGTGTTGCTGCATACATCCCAGTCACTATCTAGATGTCACATTAACTATGCAGTGCCAAGGAATGTGCGTTTTTAAAATGAACTGAAGAACACCAGACAGACAAGTGTCAGAAGTATTGTTTAACAAAATACCTTAAGTAAAATTAACCATGATAACCTTGAGGATAAAGCGAGAATTCTGACAACCTAGTGAGCATTGTTCACAAAATCTTATTAACTTGCATTCTGAGAGAATAGTTCAACATACCCAAAAAATTTCAAGTTCTGTTTAAGTGCCATGAAGAGAAGCTATAAATAATTTGGAAATTTTATCTGATACTGTAGAAAACTGATTTGATATTGCACTTGCCAAGATCCACAACAAAACTGACTTTGAAGACAACAGGGTTTCTTCCTTAGAGACGTAAAGGCTACCTTACAGGAGTAGACCCAATGCGTGTGGATAAAGAAGGAATGGTGGGTCCGTGGGGGGAAAAAACTGGAGGAAGAGAAAAGGCAAAAAAACACAGTGCACAACTTCTACTTCTACACCTTCTGCTGTACTTCCTTCTTCCTCTGAATAATCAAATAGGGGATTCTCAAGTCAGATGAAATTGGCATAGATGGTGAGATTTTAGAATGTAATTCTGGAAGAACTTGACAGGAGAATACTGCAAGGTGAGCTACCAAAGACTTTATTCAAAAATTAGCAGCCAAGTGTAACAGATGCCAGCCGAGTGTAAGAAATTCTGTTTATATCTTTCACGTGCCAGCAAAAGTACTCCGTCAAATTCAGGAAGAGCTCTGTGTTAATAAATCTTCTCTTCATAGAGTCAGTCAGAATATGAGAACAGTACACTTTGAGAGAATAACTAGATATCCTCCAGTTCTTACCATTCATTGCAATGGTATACTGTTGACAGCATTAAATGTCAGGAATACAAAATAAGAAACAGTTCCTAGCATTGCTACATCTGGGGAAAATGAACAGCTCACTGCTACTCCAATGTTACAAAATGGATCCAGTAAAGAGCAAGCAAATGCTGTTTGTAATGCATTAACATATTGGGGTAATTGAGATAATGTACAAATTATCCTTAACACTGGCCATCTTAATGGGATATTCATCTTGAACACAGATTAGATAGGGAGTTTTATTCCTCATACCGTCATCACAATATGAACTTATTTTAAAAAAGTATTTATATGTGAGGTACATGGTGTAGCAAGCAGTCCTGAAAACTGGAAACTTATCAATATAAGTAATTTTCACACTGGCCAGTTAGAGTTTGGATTTGTTTTTGCTGAGTAATAAATTAAGGAGATATTACAGTTTTATGAAAGTGAATTAGAGAATCCAACAGTGAGATATGATAACGTGATCTCTTAGAGCTTTATATATTTTTTCTGAGAAAGGATTTTGAAAAAATTTTGGAAGCCTACCCTCTTGGTAACCCATCACACAAAACAGATAGCAGAATAAGGGACACTTTATTGTATATATGGGAAATGCCTGGGGCCACCAGCATGTTTCAGACAAATTATACAACAGGAAGATAGAGATTTCGAAGCTAGTTTTGAAACTAAGATATTTTCATGAACAGAGGTAGACATTGACCATAATTTATTGTTTATGAAGTGTGAAGTCAAACAAAAGAATTTGCAAAAAGATAGGAAGTTAGAAATCTGTAGGTAACATGATATATTAGATTTAACTGAGATAAAAAAATTGAAAATCCTACAAATGGAAAGAATGAGTAACAGAAAATCAAAATGGCTAAGTGAGAGGGGCTGGAGGACAAATGCTACACTGTAGAAGCACAGACTATTACAGGAAAGAACACACATTACCTATAGGTGAATTAAACAGACATTTGGAAAACCTGCATTCTGCAAGGGAAGGAAAGCCGAAAGGTGGAAGGAATATATAGAACTGCTATTCAAGGGAAATGACCTTGAAGGCAGCATTATAGAAAGGGAAGAAGAAACAGGTGAAGATGAGATGGGAGATATGATACTGTGAGAAGAATTAGACAAAGCACTGAAAGACCTAGATCAGAACAAGACCCATGGAGTAGAAGACGTTTTCTCTCCTTGGAAGAGCCTGCGATGACTTAATTATTATATCTGGTGTGCAAGATATGTGAGACCGAGGAAATACCACTAGACTTCAAGAAGAAAATTTCCTATTTTAAAGAGGGCAGGTGCTGACAGGTGTGAATATGTGAATACTGCTAAACTATCAGTGAATTAAGTCATTCTTGCACAATATTAACATGAATTATTTATATAAGAATGGAGAAACTGATACAAGCCAATCTCCGGGAATATCAGTTTGGATTCATGATAAATCTATGAACACACTAGGTGACACTGACCCTATGACATGTCTTAAAAGATAAGTTAGCAGAAGGAAAACTGATGTTGGCAAAATGCCTGAAAGACCAGTCGAACAAAAAGGATAATTTATAGGAAAGAGATTATAAGATGAATATCAACTAAAATAAAATTATGGTAACTGAATGCAGTCTAATTCATCCAATGCTGAAGACATCAGATTAAGAAATGATACAGTAAAAGCATTACATTAGTTTAGCTGCCTGGATAGTGAAATAATTAATGAACAACAACAACAACGCAGAGAAGATATTAAAATGTGTGCTGGCTTTAGGATGGAAAGCTATTTTGAAAAAGAGGTCAGAAAACAAGAGGTTTTCACAATATAGCATAGTGTGGAGAAGCATCAGTCTTTGGGCTGAAGATGACGAAGAAAGCCACTTTCTTAACTTTGCTTCCACTCCCGCATGTGTCAAAAATACCAATGTACTCTGCAGCTGTGGAACACAATATCCCAGTGCCTTGGCCCCAAAGAAGTATCAGTCCTTTCCAACGACCTCACCTTTTGCCCCACTCCCAAATTCAGTCTTGCAGGACATGTTAAAGACCTCCTCCCGTACTTCCACTCCCTACAGGGGAGACGCAACCGAAGACCAATGCTGAACCCTGCCTGACTCAGTTCACTCCTCTATCCAACCATGATCTACCATCATTGCCCCAAAATCACCCTGTGTTAATATTCTAGAATTTCTTAACCACAAACCTTGCCTCACAATCATTTCCCAAATGCTTCAACATCCCAGCTAACCTCACATCTGCAGAAAGAACCCCAACGCTTAACCTATAAACTGATTCTGACCTTATAATCCTACCTGCTGACAAAGGCTCCACCATTGTTGTTTTGAACCACAAATATTACCTGGCAGAAGGACTGTCAGCTGAAAGATTCATCTACCTACAAATCCTGCCACAGTGATCCCATTCCAAAAATCCAGCAGTTTCTCCAGTCCACCACTCCCTGAACTCCTACCTTCTACATTCTTCCTAAAATTCATAAACCCAACCACCCAGGATGCTCTGTTATGGCCAGTTTCTGTGCCCTTACTTAGAGAATCTCTACTCTCTTAGACCAGCACCTTCAGCCTACTACCTGCAACCTACCATACTAAGTAAAAGACACCAACTATTTCCTCCACTGACTCTCCACAGTTTCTGTTCCTTTACTACATGGTGCTTAGATTGTCACTATTGATACCACCTCCTTTACGTTAACACCCCTAATGACCATGGCATTTCCACTATTGAATGCTACCTTACCAGCACCTGATGGATTCCCAACCTACAGCCTACTTCCTAGTCACTATGACCAATTATATACTGTCCACAATTACTTCTCCTTTAAGGCATTACCAACAAACCAATCTGGGATACGGCTATGGGCACCTGCATAGCACCATCCAATGCCAACCTATTCATGGGCCATCTAGAGGAACCCTTCCTAAGCATCCAGAATCCAAAGCCCCTCACCTGTTTCAGATTCACTGATGACATCTTCACAATTTGGATTGAAGGTGAGGACACCCTATCTATATTCCTCCAGAAGCTAAACACCTTCTCCCCATTAGCACCACCCAGTCCTACTCAACCCAACAAGACACTTTCCTCCACCTCAAAGATGGCCGCATCAGTACCTCCATCTGTATCAAACCTACCAACCACCAGCAATACCTCCACTTCGACAGCTGCCACCCATTCCATGCCATGGAGTCCCTTCCCTGCAGCCTACCTACACATGGCTGTCGTATCTGTCATGGAAGTGGCCCCTCTCGAAATATACCTAGGGTCTCACTGATGCCTAAACAGACAGTAATTACCCTCCCAACCTTCTACAAAATCAGATCTCCCATGTCGTATTGCTCCAGTCACCCACCATCTCCCAAAGTCTCACTGTCCAGCTACAGAGGAGGATTCTCCTCATGACTCAATTCTAGCAGCTGAATCACATTCTCTGCCAGGGTTCTGACTACCTCTCATCATTCCCTGAAGTAAAGAATGTCCTACCCAACACTATCCTTCCCAATCCCCCCTACAGTACTCCACCACCTGCTGAACCTATGCAGTATCCTTATCCATCCCTACACAACCCATGCCTGCAATCCTTTGCCTCAGGGCTAACATCCCTGTAATAGACCTAGATGCAAGACAGTCACGTACATCTCCCCCCCCCCCCCCACCACCACCACCACCACCACCACCACCACCACCACCACCACCACCACCACCACCACCACCACCGGCTACCTGTGAAACCAGCAATGTGATCTACAAGCTAAGCTGCAACCCCTGTGCTACATTCTACGTGGGCATGACAACTAAGCTGTCTGTCCACATGAATGTGTCACTGACAAATTAGGCCAAGAAACAACTGGATCACATCATTGTTGAGCACACCCCCCCAATACAACATTCTTTAATACAATGACTGCTACACAGCAAGTGCCATCTGGAGCCTTCCCACCAACACCAGCTTTGCTGAATTGTGCAGGTGGGAACTCTCCCTGCAATATGAGGTCTGTTCAAAAAATTCTGGAACTTTGCCCACAAAATTTTTTCTACACTTACCTTTTACTAATTATGGATGGTCTCCTTCGAAATACTCTCCTCCATAATTGATACACCGTTACCAAAGCCGTTTCCACTTCTGGAAGCAGTCTTGGTATGCCCCTTGCTGGATTGTGCAAGGTGTCATTTGCAAATTTTCTTTTATCTCATCTACCATTGCAAACCTTTGCCCTTTTCAACTTTGGAAATAAAAAGTCTGCAGGGGCCAGGTGTGGAGAGTAAGGAGAATGAAGCAGGACAGTGATTTCGTGTTTTGTGCAGTAGTCATGCACCAACAGGGATGAATGTGCAGATGCATTAAAATGATGCAAGAGCCATGAACTGTCTCATCACACTTCAGGCCACCCTCCCATTTACTCGCAGACCTTGCAACACACAACGATAGTAGCACTGATTAACAGTTTGTCCCTTAGGTACGATTTCATGATGAACTAATCCTTCAAAGTCTGAGAAAACTATCAGTGTGGCTTTGACATTTGACTTGACATGAGAAGCTTTTATTGTTCTCTGAGAACATTTCCCAACCCACTGTGGAGATTGAACCTTGGTCTTGACATCATAACCAGAGATCCATGTCTCATCAATAGTTACGATTCTCTTAAGGGCCATCTCTTTCTCCCTTGCATAGCCCAAAAGCTCTTCAGAGATTCTGAGGCGAAGTTCTTTCTGGTCTTGACTCATGAGGCATGGAATGAACTTTACAGCAACTCAATGAATTCAGAGATGCTGTGTCAGGCTTTCACGACATGATCCAGCTGAAATTTTACATTCTTCTGCAACCTCTCTGACATTCTGTCTTCGATTGGCAAGCACAATTTCTTTGATTTTCCTGGCATGAGTGTCATCGCTACACATCCTGTGGCATCCCAAACGAGTGTTATCTTTAACTCCAGTCCAGCAACTTTTAAACTGTGTGAACCATTCGTAAGACCAAGTACGGCATAAGATCTCATCACTGTAGGCTTCCTGCATCATTTGGTGTATCTCTAAAAATTTTCTTGAGTTTCGTGCAAAATTTAATGCAGACATGTTGCTACTCTCACTCTACCATCTTGAAATATGCGAACTGTGTGACAAAATTCACTTAATACAGCACTGAACAATAACTATCAGGCATAAAACAATGAAACTTCCAGCAGTTACACATGGAACACCGGCATGTGCAAGGATGCTAACCACATTTCGCTCCGACACACTACTGACATGAAACTACAAAAGTTCTGGAATTTTTTTTTGAACAGACCTCCTATACCCTATGTTCCCCCAACTGTCCAGGCCTCAACCTTCATTAGTCATTGTCCTTACCTATCTACCTCCTTACCTGTTCCGATTTCCACACTACACAGCCCTCTATCCCTATTAACGCACCCTGTCTTTCCACTTCTCTCCTTTTCTGCTAAAGGCATGTATGTTCAACATCCTGTTGCCTATTCATTCGTGGTTTCACTCTCCTTCAACCACTTTCCATTGATGCTCCCAACAGTAGCAGCTTCAATATTTCAGAGAAGGTCATTTTCTGAAGCAGAAACATAACACACACTTTGTAAAAGTTCCTTACATCAGTGGATTTCTTAATCTTCAGCCCATATCACCACTTGAATGATTCCCCGTTCATCTTCCCTCTATTCTCCATTCAGCACCACAAGGCAGTAATCAGTACAGTGGGCAGTGGTCAATGTTTTGGCTCCCAGTGTAAATCTCCTCTAATAATTTTTCAGCTGTAAACTGTCCAACCATCTTCTGAGCCATCAGATGGATATTCCAGCTGTCCTGTCTGCTTTGTTAACATGTCACTCGCACTACTGTGCATGCAGATACAGACTATTATATCCACAGAACTGGCACCTAGGCAGCAGCTATGTGCATATGCTCTATAATGTACGTCATGTCAAAGTTCTTATCTATACTCACTAAGAATCTGTGACAAGAGTATTCTACAATTTTTTTTAGAGCTGAGCATTTCACATACATGAGTTCACATTTTACTCAAATTAAAACTGCCACCATCATGGTTACATAAACTGCTTGTTACACTGATTTTGATGACTTTATTAATCACCAAATCCTGAGAGGATTATGCAGACATTGACTTTTCTTTGCCCATGAAGTAGTGGCCTGTCTCAAACATGCACTGCTTGTCACAGCTGGTTTGTTAGGCTGTAACAGACATGAGGCACCTACATACCTTAACTCGTTTTCCCTATATAAGGGAGTCCACACAGATGGCATCTTTTATACACCTGCCTTAGGTAGTGTCGCATCAGGCTTGACAGAACCAACAAGAGACTGGCTCTGATGCTAGATAAAAAATAACTTTCACTTTACACGTGGAGAGGATCTAACATTCTAGGACGACTCCCCCCTACATACCATTCAAGGGCCGCAGATTTTAACCTGTCCTCTCCAGCCACAATCTATGGGTTAACCTTGGGTATGAACTGCAGGACATCACGTATTTAAAGTGGCACATATTTTGAATAATGTTGCAATGAGGTACCTACCCTCTGTCACCTCCTGCAGCCAATCTGTTTATGGAAAACTGAGAAGAAAGCTCTACTAATTTTAAAGCTAATCTTTTTTTTGTATGTATGTAGATGATACACTTGTGGTGTGGTCCCATGGTGAAGAGATACTCTTACAGTTCCATGACCATGTTAATTCCACCTGTGAAAACAGTCAATTCACCACAGAGATGGAAGTGGAAGGATGCATCTAATTTTTGGATGTTTTACTTTACAGCAAAAGCAGTCACACCTTGGGACAGAGTCTACCAAAAATGGTTTAAAAAGAAAAAACTAACAAACAAACAGCTACCCACTGTATAAATACTGCAAGGCAGTGCAGTTTAAATTGAAGATAAGGTCAAAAGACTGAAGAGAAATGTTATCAATGGCATATGTAGGCCATCTCTTAAAATACATCAGACCCTCTAAGAGTAAAATGAAGGTCAGTTTTCACTCAACATCAAAGACAACTTATCTTGTTGGTTGTTTGAAGGATAACATAATGTTACATAAGGCAAATGTGTACAAGACACTGTCTCTGTGGAATTTCATCAGACAAACAACTATTTTATACTGTCATTACAAGGGAGTATAAACCCTAAATGTAATGCAAGAATTAAGCTCATTTATTATGGTGCTCTTTTGCACATAAATGTTACTGTTGCTCTTTCTGTTGAATGCAATTTGATGGTATTTAGACAGTACATGCATGTTTGACAAACTGCCTGTTGACTTCTGTCTTTGGACAATGGTCATTTGACGATTTGTATTGTATTGTATTGTTAACTGTGTGATTTCACATCTTTGGCAATCTGAAGAAATACATGTGGATGTCAGTTTCCATCTGATGAAGTGCAAGAATGGGAGTGGTAGAGGATCCATCAGTGGCTAACCAAATTGAAGGAATTGATCATCTAATCTCCCACTAGGACAAATGTCGTAACGTGTGTCATGATTACTTTTGAATGGAACCATTCCATGATCATACTGTGGTGGGTGTCCTTTCTTCATTTAACTGTTCCTTGTAGAAGTGCTATCTTCCATTTTTCAAAAACATTTATCAGAGAAACACAGTTTTTGGTTACCAAAGTGGCAAGTCATGCTGTGGTAGGAAAAGAAGGGAACCAGCAGAAAAGTGCTCCTACTGAAGCACAAAAATGGCAAATATGCTCCTATTTAAAAGACTGATTGAAAACTGGGGTACCAGCTGCCTCACTCCACCCTCCTCAGCTTGTCTAAAGTGTTGGCATGTGAACACATTAGCCCTTTTTTTATACTGAGAGGAGGAGACAGTGGCTTTGGGAAAGAGGAAAGTAATCAATACTGGAAGGTAGCAGACATTGGTTGTAGGTACAGAAGGAGTGAAGGTAATGGTGTGTGTGTGTGTGTGTGTGTGTGTGTGTGTGTGTGTGTGTGTGTGTGTGTGTGTGTGAGAGAGAGAGAGAGAGAGAGAGAGAGAGAGGAGAAGAAGAAGAAGAAGCAGCAGCAGCAGCAGCAGCAGTGGTAAGGATGGGTGGGATAGTAGCAGTGAGAGAGTGCAAGAGGGTGACAGTGACTGTTGGGTTGAATGAGAGACAGAATGGACCAATGGGAATCTGAGTATGAGTGAGTGACAGTAATGGACTAGAGAGTGTGAGCGAGTTACAGTTATGGTAGCTAATGGGAGTGAGAAGTAAGCTGCATGTTAAACTGAGTGCAAATATGTCCACAATCCAAAATTTTTAAAGGTGCTCAGATGGGCAAATGAAGAAGATGGTACACAACTTTTCAATGAGTCTTTTAAACAGGAGCATATGCACCTTTTTGTGCTTTGATAGGAGCATTTTTCCACTGGTCTAGTACAAATACTGCTGCTGCAACTTGGGTTATAGTAGTATAAATGGTTTTCTTCTGTTAGATAGTTTAGATAATCAATTCCTTAGTTTAAGCTTCATTTACTAGAATTAGATTCCAAAAATCTAAAAACATCGCAAGCAAATGTGGCACGCTGTTTAGTTGGAAAGAGTAAATAAATGAGTCCAGAAAAAAAATAATCATCATAGTTGAGGAAAACTGCTCAGTGTGCTGTGAAACAGCATCAATGACTCCACCATATTAATTAATTAATTACAAAGCAACACAGATTTCAGAATTAAATATTTCATGTTTGAACGTTCTCTGCTGAATCTGTGAACATTCACAATATATTTAAAAAAACTGATGCTAATAGTTGCTGTTTTTACTTTCTGTAAGGCTCCATCTGTATTTTCACTATCCCACATTGCATTCTATCACTTATTGACGATATATATACACACTAGCACACTGCTGCTGCAGCTACAGAACAGCCTCATGTACAACTCCCAGAATGTAAATCATACAGTCCATTGTTATGTTTTGATCTTCAAATGTGCATATACCCAGATTATGATGCCCCTGCTGA
The DNA here is from genome assembly GCF_023897955.1 of Schistocerca gregaria. Lineage (NCBI taxonomy): Eukaryota > Metazoa > Arthropoda > Insecta > Orthoptera > Acrididae > Schistocerca > Schistocerca gregaria. The sequence goes on from NC_064926.1 coordinate 477,084,285, forward strand.
ATTAGCCAGTCCATTGAAATAAATGAAAGCAACATTCTAACATGTAGCTACAGGACACTTTTGTTTCTGGAACGAGAGGTCGCTGGTTGTCAATACTGTATAGAGTGTGTGTGAGTGTGTGTGTGTGTGTGTGTGTGTGTGTGTGTGTGTGTGTGTGTGTGTGTGTGTGAGTGTGTGAGTGTGTGAGTGTGTGAGTGTGTGAGTGTGTGAGTGTGTGAGTGTGTGTGTGTGTTTGTTTTAATGATGGAGAACCTGTAATTAGATACCAATATTTTACAATAGTACTTACCACGATGTGTACTTTGTTTTCTTGTAGAACCCATCATCTGACTCACCAAAAGACACAGTCACAGCTTGCACAAGAGTCTGTGAGCCATTTGTTAACTGACTGCCATAATAGGCAGACAACAGTGAGCTATCGAGTGCCTTTGGGGGACTTTTAACAGGTCCATACACATTTGTAACAGTGGAATTGGATATATCACGATTTTGTGCTAAATATGCTACTGGTTTCCACTGCAAATACCCTCCAGAAGAGTGTGAATGGCTGCTTGGGCTCTCCACGTCTACAAGCTGGAACAAAAAAATTATATTCACCTGAGATGTTCTTTTACTTTTTGGGCCAGAACAGTCTATACAAAATAGAAACTCTGCTCCAGTCCATGTGCCCAAATTTAGTGTGCCTATAGAAAGTCTGCCAAACTGAAACAGAGTAAACAGCCATATTTGAAGTCAAAGGCAAACCGATACACTTTGTTCATTTTACTAATTGTGTATTTTAGTTGCTGCACTTACCTACAAGTAAACAGTTGTTTGATGTATTGCAGAAGTTAGAAATATATAATGACCAATAGTAAAGGAAAAAGACTTCAAACGAAAGTAATGAGCAGTTTCCATGAAGTGAATGATAGCAGTGCATGAGAAAATGAGTTTTGTTGTTTTCTTGCTCTAAAAAAAGTTTAGAAATTACAAAGAAAAAATTTTTATTTAGATGAAGCAAAACTAAATCAATGACTGTGTGCGGCACATGCCAGGGGCCTTCAAGCTCAGTTTTTGAAGTATACTTATTTTTCTCAAATTAAGTGATTGTGATTTATTGTTGTACTTATACAACAATTCAATTGTTGTATCCAGATCACCAATACAGAAACACAAACATTTAACATTTGTGTAACGACAACATAATCTGTTTCTCCATTGGAGGGGGGGGGGGGGGGGGGTCAACACTCCTGAGCATCGTCAATAGGTCTGAATCTCCCCCCCCCCCCCCCCCCCCCCCCACACACACACACCATATATGACATGATCAGGCCAGCCATGGTCCAAATTGTTCCCGTCTAATGGAGATTCTACAGAAACTGCACGGTGTACGTGATCAGTCAGTGTCCAAAAACAATTCATTTCAATCGATTGCACGCATATTCGATTGGATTATTTTTGACCAGAGAACTGGCACGCCACTTTTCTGGTGATCATAGCATGATGAAGCAACTTGTTCAAAACAACAGCATGACGAGTACGTGAGTTGTTTACAATCAAGATGAAAGTGTCACCAGAATGTTCGCAATACAGTCCCACTATTGGTTTCGAAGTACCATAGAGCAGAGAAACTGCCCTCAACAACCACAAGAGGTGTACGGTGGTCCCACGTAATGCCACTCCAGAGCATCACTTCACTACCACCACCTTGTTGCACATGTGGGTCAAAGTTTTGGAGGTGTTCATTATTATGAAATGATCTCCATCGGGTGCAAACAGATCTGAGTTTCATCTGTAAACAACACCTGACATCAATCCTGGGGATCCATTCCACATGATACGTTCCACATCTGCAAGGAGTCCATGGCATTGTGGTCTAAGAAGTGGTTCTGAGCACACGCATCAGGAATGTGGATTCCCATCATGCATTTATCTAACAGTTTGCTCTACATCTACATATATACTCTGTGAGCCATTGTGCATGTTGGAGGGTACCCTGTACCATTATTAGTTATTTCCTTCACTTTTCAACTTGCAAATAGAGCAATGTAAAAACGACACTCTATATACCTCCACATGAGCCCTAATTTCCCTTATCTTCATAGTTCTTTTGCGAAATCTGTGATGGTTGTGGTAGAATCATTTTGCAGTCAGCTTCAAATGCTGTTCTGTAAGTTCTCAATAGTGTTCCCCCCAAGGATTCCCTTTTGAGTTAGTGAAGCACCTCCATAACACTTGCATGTCATTCAGATTTGCCACACTGCTTCAATGTCTTCCTTGAATCTCACCTGATGTGCACCCGAAAAATGAACAGTATTCCAGAATACGTCACACTAGCTTCTTATGTGTGGTCTTCTTTATAGATGAACAAATTTTCCCAAAATTCTCCAAATAAACCAAACCATTCATCCCCCCTACCAAAATCCTGAATGCTCATTCCATTTCATATTGCTTTGCAATGTTATGCCTAGATATGTAATCAATGTGACTGAGTCACACAGAACACTGCTAACCCTGTATCCAAACAATCAAGTTTGGTTTCCATACTCATCTGCATTAACTTACTTTTTCTATATTTAGAGCTAAATTGGCATTCATCTCACCAAGTACCAATTTTGACTATTATCTTGTATCATCCTACAACCAGTCAACCCCAACATCATCTCATCCACCACAGTATTATTAGCAAACAAACACATTGTTATCCACCCTGTCTTCCAAACGCTTCTCAGCCTCAGGAAAATTTATTGTATCTGAACTCCAAATATGTTCAATAATTCTGCAGCAAACCGAAGTCAGGGATGTTATTTTTGCATGTCCATTCTTTTATACTTGTTACCTACAAGAGTCACCAATACTTTTTCCAGTCACTTGGGACTTTGCAATGGGTGAGCGATTCATGATAAATGCAAGCTATGTAAGATGCCAGTACCATAGAGCACTCTTTGTAAAACTGAATTGAGATTCCATCCAGACACAGCAAATTATTTGTTTTGAACTCCTCCAGTTATTTCTCTAAACCATTGAAGGTTCTTACTATGTCATCCATAAAGGAGCCTCTTTAATGGTCAGACGAGGATATGTTTCTATGATTCTCCCGTGTTACCAATTTATTAAATAAAAAATTTAAAACTTCGGCTTTCTTTTGCTACCTTAAACTGCCACACCAGACTGGCCAATGAGTGAGTGGATGGAACCCTTAGACCTGCTTAGCGATTTTGTAAAAGACCTTAATTTCCTCGGGTTCTCAGCCAGAGCTTTTGCTGAAGTATGACGTAGTCGCTGTATGTTTCATGCATAAATCTCATCACAGCTGCACAAATCTAAAATACTCTCTGCCGGTCATCATTTGAGTGTTCTCTTTTGAACATAGAGTGCAATAGCCTTTACTTCCTTAGCATTTTCTGAATTTCATCATTAAACCAAGGTGTGTCTTTTCCATTCCCAGTCCACTTACAAGGCACATAGTACTCCAGCCCCCAATTAACGATTTGTTCAAACTGTGCCCACAATTCCTTTAAATCTTTCTTACTAGAACTAAGTGACATCAGTTCACTAAGTCAGATGCTAACAGCTTACCTGCTTTTTCTAGGACAAACATTCTCAGCCTTCTCGACTGATTTATTCATAATGGCAGTTGCTGTGGCAACATGATCACTCAGCCCCCCAACTCTACACTGATGCGTCAGTAAGGTCTAGCCCAGTTACAATGTCTTAAGATATTTCCATTACATGTGGGCTGCTTAACTTCCTGATCAAGACAGTTTTCATAAAATTTGTTTGAAGGTACTTCTACGAGACTGTGCCTGCCAGCCAGTCTGTCTGTACACCATCCCTCCTCACCACAATGGATTCCACAGGCATCCCAGTCTATACTCTGTAGGTCAAATTCACCTCCAACTGATACTGCACAATCTGAAATTTATGTACTACTGACTGCAGACTTTCTTCAAATGACTCTAGAACTGTCACAGAAGAATCAGCTGGCTGGTAAAAATATTCACTACATAACTTAGTTTACCTAGATCTGTTACACGTGACCAATAACTCCACTGTCACACACAACATTGACCACAGTGAAGACAATATATGTCAGATGCAATGACTACTCCCCTCCCCCCCCCCCCCCCCCCCCCAGCATCAAATACTTCAGAGCTTTCTACTTCACGTTTCACCAAGCTCTCGGTCCCAAGAGAGAAGTGAAGCTGGGAACTTTGTTATGAATATTTTGACAATTTACTGATGAAGACAGTTTGACATCCTTACACTGAAAGTATTCTGCCTTTCCTTTCTGCATATCAACAGATATGCATCATGTGATACATGATGTTCTGATGCCTCTTCAAACATCAAATTCAGTTCTGGAGCAGTTAGCTCAAGGTTTTGACTCCCTAGTCTTAGATATCACTCATCCTGGGCACCTCTCAAATTGACAGCCTGTGTGATCCTCAACACTACCCATCAGCTGGAACCAATTCCACATCTGTGCCACATAACTTCAATCCGCTGTACATGCCAAGCAACTTTGCTGGTTGAAAATCCTTCTGCACTTAACATGATGATGCAGGCCCGGTCACTGGTTGCCACAGTCCTTTGTGGCATGATGGTGTTTACTACTGTTCCATAGATGTCTATAATGTCTCTCCACTGGTGCTTTACTTTCAACTGAAAAGCTGAAATCCATCGGAGTACAGTATTGTGTCATAGGTAATACTCATGGTAACTGTGTATATGTTTACAAATGTCAGAGGTAACCTTGCGATCAGTACAAAACACTGGAGGTAGTCACCATAGCAACACACATATATGACTTATTAGTTCGATTCAGAACTGTTGTTGTGTGTAATATTCCAACTGAGACTTGGCAGTATACAAATGTGCAACAAGTTTTACCAAATTTAGATTAAAGATCCTCAATGAAGTCAGCAATTTTTTGCAGCACGTGGGATCTTTAGTGTTCAAACAGTTGAAATCTATTTACAAAAATCAAGTGTTCTATCCTCATCACAGTTCAATTTTTTCCCTAGAAGCAATGTTTCTTTATGTGGGCATTCATTACAGCATCATAGCACGAAAGCAGTAACTGGATTTTCTTTGGCATACTTTCATTTTATTGTAATTCTAATAGCTTTCGTCATGTGGTACTGTATTCATCAATGAAACTGTGATCTCTTGTATAACACACATGTACTGGAAGGGTATCATTAGCACTTACAAGAAAAAGACAGGAAAAGTAAATACACTCCTGGAAATTGAAATAAGAACTCCGTGAATTCATTGTCCCAGGAAGGGGAAACTTTATTGACACATTCCTAGGGTCAGATACATCACATGATCACACTGACAGAACCACAGGCACATAGACACAGGCAACACAGCATGCACAATGTCGGCACGAGTACAGTGTATATCCACCTTTCGCAGCAATGCAGGCTGCTATTCTCCCATGGAGACGATCGTAGAGATGCTGGATGTAGTCCTGTGGAACGGCTTGCCATGCCATTTCCACCTGGCGCCTCAGTTGGACCAGCGTTCGTGCTGGACGTGCAGACCGCGTGAGACGACGCTTCATCCAGTCCCAAACATGCTCAATGGGGGACAGATCCGGAGATCTTGCTGGTCAGGGTAGTTGACTTACACCTTCTAGAGTACATTGGGTGGCACGGGATACATGCGGACGTGCATTGTCCTGTTGGAACAGCAAGTTCACTTGCCGGTCTAAGAATGGTAGAACGATGGGTTCGATGACGGTTTGGATGTACCGTGCACTATTCAGTGTCCCCTCGACGATCACCAGAGGTGTACGGCCAGTGTAGGAGATCGCTCCCCACACCATGATGCCAGGTGTTGGCCCTGTGTGCCTCGGTCGTATGCAGTCCTGATTGTGGCGCTCACCTGCACGGTGCCAAACATGCATACGACCATCATTGGCACCAAGGCAGAAGCGACTCATCGCTGAAGACGACACGTCTCCATTCGTCCCTCCATTCACGCCTGTCGCGACACCACTGGAGGCGGGCTGCACGATGTTGGGGCGTGAGCGGAAGACAGCCTAAGGGCATGCGGGACCGTAGCCCAGCTTCATGGAGACGGTTGCGAATGGTCCTCGCCGATACCCCTGGAGCAACAGTGTCCCTAATTTGCTGGGAAGTGGCGGTGCGGTCCCCTACGGCACTGGGTAGTATCCTACGGTCTTGGCGTGCATCCGTGCGTTGCTGCGGTCCGGTCCCAGGTCGACAGGCACGTGCACCTTCCACCGACCACTGGCGACAACATCAATGTACCGTGGAGACCTCACGCCCCACGTGTTGAGCAATTCGGCGGTACGTCCACCCGGCCTCCCACATGCCCACTATACGCCCTCACTCAAAGTCCGTCAACTGCACATACGGTTCACGTCCACGTTGTTGCGGCATGCTACCAGTGTTAAGGACTGTGATGGAGCTCCGTATGCCACGGCAAACTGGCTGACACTGACGGCGGCGGTGCAGAAATGCTGCACAGCTAGCGCCATTCGACGGCCAAAACCGCGGTTCCTGGTGTGTCCACTGTGCCGTGGGTGTGATCATTGCTTGTACAGCCCTCTCGCAGTGTCCGGAGCAAGTATGGTGGGTCTGACACACCGGTGTCAATGTGTTCTTTTTTCCATTTCCAGGAGTGTATAATGTGGACAAAGCTACAATATTTCTAGATATTTGATTTTAAAATTTACTTGAAATATATGAAAATGGCCTAATATCAACTACTTTCTTTCACACTTATTTTTTCCCTGCCCATCCAACATATTCTTGATTTGGTAAATCTCTAAGACTGTTCATTGCTTTCGTAAAAAATTACTATTTAGTCACTTAAGGTTCAGATTTTTCCCTCTTTTTGGGCCGAGTTATGTTAAGAATTCCTTTCTTTAAAAAGATTATGTGCTTGCCATGCTTACCATTCAGAAATTTTGAAGTAATTTAAATTTTTTGGCAGATGCCAGTTCAGTGATTTGAGTGTAACCAGACAGCGGATTTGTTCCTTCTTTGTACCTTACTATAAACTGTTCCCTGTGTTAGTCACTAACAAGCCCATATCTCACCACCTTATGTGGCTGGTAAAAATCCTAATCTGTAGAACATTGGGATAATCATGGAACTACATAAAATAGCACTTTATGTTCCTGTATAATTTAGACATCCTTCAAGACCTTTGCTGCCATTCCATTGGCTCAAGAGAGGGTATTAACCAAGTTCTTTAACATTAGGTGCTTGCTGTTGCTGGATGATCTAAAACTGTAAGCTAAAGAACTTACCACACTGAAGTTCCAAAGAAACTGGTGTAGGTATGCATATTCAACTACAGAGATATGTAAACAGACAGAATACAATGCGGCACTCACCAATTCCTATGTAAGACAACAAGTGTGTGGTGCAGTTAGCTCGGTTACTGCTGTTACAATAGCAGGTTATCAAGATTTAAGTGAGTTTCAATGTGTGTTACAGTCTGCGCACAAGCGATGGGACTCGGCATCTTCCAGGCAGTGATGAAATTAGGGTTTTTCCGTACGACATTTCACCAGTGTACCATTAAGATCAGGAATACAGTAAAAACCAAATCTCAGACATCAATGTTGCTGGGAAAAGATACTGCAACGGGAACAACGACTGAAGAGAATCGTTCAACATGACACAAATGAAACCCTTCTGGAAATTGCTACAGATTTCAATTCAGGGTGCGAACATTCAATGAAACATGTTCAATATGGGTTTCCGGAACCGAAGGCCCACTCCTGTACCCTTGATGACTGTATAACACAAATCTTTATGCCTCACCTGGGCCTGTCAACACTGACATTAGACTGTTTATGACTGGAACCATGCCACTTGGGTCAGATGAGTCTAGTTTCAAATTGTATTGATCGAATGGATGAGTATGGGAATGGAGACAATCTCATGAATCCATGGACCCTGCACGTCAGCAGAGAACTGTTCGAAATGGTGGAAGCTCTGTAATGGTGTGGTGCATGTGCAGCTGGAGTGATATGGGACCCCTGATATGTCTAGATACAACTGTCACAGGTCACATGTATATAAGCATCCTGTATTATCACCTGCAGCCATTCATGTCCATTGTGCATTCTGATGGACATGTGTAATTCCAGGACAATGTGACACCCCACATGTCCAGAATTGCTGCAGAGTGGCTCCAGTAACACTCTTCCGAGTTTAAACACTTCCGCTAGCCACCAAACTCCCCAGACACGAACAATACTGAGCATATCTGGGATGCCATGTGATGTCCTGCTCTGTAGAGATCTACACCCCCTCGTACTCTTACAGATTTATGGAAAGCCCTGTAGGATTCGTGGTGTCAATTCCCTCCAGTACTACTTCAGCCATTAATCGAGTCCATGCCATGTCATGTTGCAGCACTTGCAGGGGCCCTACAAGATATTAGGTAGGTGTTCCAAGATTGACTGAAATTAAATATTTAATGTACTGTCACATTATGCTCATTAAGAGGTATAAGGTCTTTAATGTTTAATACAATAAGGCAAGTATTACAATTGCAAACTTTTTGGAGGTAGCTTAACTGATGGCAAGCAAGTTCACATACTTCATTCATCCAGCATTTGATTAAGAGTGCTTATTGACTTCCAACAAAATATGTTTCAGTAATCTTTTTTTCATTTTAGTAGTTTAAACAATGATGTAAGCAGCTGCGACACAGCAGAGGTGTGTGTGTGTGTGTGCGCACACACGATCGTATGGAAAATTATTGACAGAACAGGAAGTTGATCTTCTTGGCAATTTTACTCCAAGTATTCAGATATTTCATATAGTAATGTAAAAACATCCTTACACCCAGAAGCATATTGTTATTGTTATTATTATTATTATTATTATTATTATTATTATTATTATTATTATTATTATTATTATTATTTTTTCTTATCTCTAGTCAAAAGTAGAAAGTGACACGGACCTTGATCAAGCGTGACTTCCTTTTTAACTGTATGGTATATGTTATATTGCATTTAGGAACTTTCGGGTAATTGAACATGTATCAATAATTACGGATTTCTGTAGCTGTACATATAAGTTTGGATGTAGCTGTATTGCATTGATGTACTGGTGGATATTTTGTGGTATGACTCCTGTAGTTGATAGTATAATTGGTATGTCAACTTTATCCTGATGCCACAATTTTTTCTCCTGTTTACTTTTGTATATTTGTTGTATTGGGTATGGATATTTCGATTAGTTGTGTTAATTTCTTATTTTTATTGGTGAGTATGATGTCAGGTTTGTTATGTGGTGTTTTATCTGTTATAATGGTTCTGTTCCAGTATAATTTGTATTCATCATTCTCCAGTACATTTTGTGGTGCATACTTGTATGTGGGAACGTGTTTTATAAGTTTATGTAGTAAGGCAAGCTGTTGATGTATTATTTTTGCTACATTGTCATGTCTTCTGGGATATTCTGTATTTGCTAGTATTGTACATCCGCTTGTGATGTGATCTACTGTTTCTATTTGTTGTTTGCAAAGTCTGCATTTATCTGTTGTGGTATTGGGATCTTAAATAACATGCTTGCTGTAATATCTGGTGTTTATTGTTTGATCCTGTATTGCAATCATGAATCCTTCCGTCTCACTGTATATATTGCCTTTTCTTAGCCATGTGTTGGATGCGTCTCGATCAATGTGTGGCTGTGTTAGATGATACGGGTACTTGCCATGTAGTGTTTCCTTTTTCCAATTTACTTTCTTCGTATCTGTTGATGTTATGTGATCTAAAGGGTTGTAGAAGTGGTTATGAAATTGCAACGGTGTAGCCGATGTATTTGTATGAGTGATTGCTTTGTGTATTTTGCTAGTTTCTGCTCGTTCCTGAAATAATTTTCATAAATTGTCTACCTGTCCATAATGTAGGTTTTTATGTCAATAAATCCCCTTCCTCCTTCCTTCCTGCTTAATGTCAATCTTTCTGTTGCTGAATATATGTGATGTATTCTATATTTGTGGCACTGTGATCGTGTAAATGTATTGAGTGCTTCTGGGTCTGTGTTACTCCATTTCACTACTCCAAATGAGTAGGTCAATATTGGTATAGTATAAGTATTTATAGCTTTTGTTTTGTTTCTTGCTGTCAATTCTGTTTTCAGTATTTTTGTTAGTCTTTGTCTATGTTTTTCTTTTAGTTCTTCTTTAATATTTGTATTATCTATTCCTATTTTTTGTCTGTATCCTAGATATTTATAGGCATCTGTTTTTTCCATCGCTTCTATGCAGTCGCTGTGGTTATCCAATATGTAATCTCCTTGTTTAGTGTGTTTTCCCTTGACTATGCTATTTTTCTTACATTTGTCTGTTCCAAAAGCCATATTTATATCATTGCTGAATACTTCTGTTATCTTTAGTAATTGCTTGAGTTGTTGTTTTGTTGCTGCCAGTAGTTTTAGATCATCCATGTATAGCAAATGTGTGGGTATGTTCCAGTAATATTGTATCCATAATTTGTATTATTTAGCATGTTCAGAGCAAGGCAGAACCAGAAAGGACTTAATGAGTCTCCTTGGTATATTCCACACTTAATCTGTATTGGCTGTGACGTGATATTATTTGAATGTGTTTGGATATTAAGTGTGGTTTTCCATTTTTTCATTACTATGTTTAGGAACTGTATCAATTTAGGATCTACTTTGTATATTTCCAATATTTGTAGTAACCACGAATGGGGTACACTATCAAAAGCTTTTCGGTAATCAATGTATGCATAGTGTAGTGACCTTTGTTTAGTTTTAGCGTGATATGTTACCTCTGCATCTATTATCAGTTGTTCTTTACATCCTCATGCTCCTTTGCAACAACCTTTTTGCTCTTCACTTATAATTTTGTTCTGTGTTGTATGTGTCATTAATTTCTGTGTAATGACTGAAGTTAATATTTTGTATATTGTTGGTAGGCATGTTATGGGGCAGTATTTAGCTGAGTTTGTTGTGTCTGCTTGATCTTTAGGTTTCATATAAGTTATTCCATGTGTAAGTGTATCAGGGAATGTATATGGGTCTGCGATGTAACTGTTAAATAATTTAGTTAGATGTGAATGTGTTGAGGTGAACTTCTTTAGCCAGAAATTTGCTATTTTATGTTTTCCAAGGGCTTTCTAATTGTGAGTAGTATTAATTGCTTTGGTGACTTCATGTTGCAAAATTATCATATCAGGCACTTGTGGTATCATCTTGTATGTGTCTGTTTCTGCTTCTATCCACTGTGCATGCCTGTTATGTTGTACCGGGTTTGACCATATGTTGCTCCAGAAGTATTCCATGTCTGTTATGTTTGCTGGATTGTCTATTTTAATGTGAGTGTTATCTATTGTCTGGTAAAATTTCTTTTGGTTTGTGTTGAATGTTTGGTTTTGTTTCCTTCTATTTTCACTTTTTTGTATCTTCTAAGTCGTTTGGCCAATGCTTGTAATTTCTGCTTCTTTTCATTTAATTGCTCTTATCGCTTCATGTTGTGAGATTTTACTCAACCTTTTTCATTTTTTTTTTTTCTCTGACATTTGATGTCTTATAAATTGTGTTTTAGCTGTCCAATGTATTTTCTCAGTTTTTCTATTCTGATCTGTAGCCTGTGTTGTCATGCTGGTTTTGTGGGTTTCTTCTGTGTTGGTTGGTTCCGATCTCTGCCTAGTTTGTATATTTAGTGTAGTGAGTGCTCCTATATAAACCAGTAGTTTTAACTCTTCCATAGTTGTGTTGATAGTTTTTATTGTTGTTTCGACTTGTGGGTTATTTGGCGGTCTATGCAAGAATGGTCTAATGCCTGTATTGGTGTCTATGTATTCTCTATATATATAAAACAGAAAGAAACTTCCACATGGGAAAAATATATTAAAAACAAAGATTCCAAGACTTACCAAGCGGGAAAGCGCCGGCAGACAGGCACATGAACAAAACACACAAACACACACACAGAATTACGAGCTTTCGTAACTGGCAGTTGCTTCGTCAGGAAAGAGGGAAGGAGAGGGAAAAATGAAAGGATGTGGGTTTTAAGGGAGAGGGTAAGGAGTCATTCCAATCCCGGGAGCGGAAAGACTTCACTTAGGGGAACACACACACACACACACACACACAATAGCAGACATATTTAAAGGCAAAGACTAAGGGCAGACATGTCAGTCGAGGCGGAAGTACAGAGGCAAAGAAGTTGTTGAAAGACAGGTGAGGTATGAGCGGCGGCAACTTGAAATTAGCGGAGGTTGAGGCCTGGCGGATATCGAGAAGAGAGGATATACTGAAGGGCGAGTTCCCATCTCCGGAGTTCGGATAGGTTGGTGTTGGTGGGAAGTATCCAGATAACTCGGACGGTGTAACACTGTGCCAAGATGTGCTGGCCGTGCATCAAGGCATGTTTAGCCACAGGGTGATCCTCATTACCAACAAACACTGTCTGCCTGTGTCCATTCATGCGAATGGACAGTTTGTTGCTGGTCATTCCCACATAGAAAGCATCACAGTGCAGGCAGGTCAGTTGGTAAATCACGTGGGTGCTTTCACATGTGGCTCTCCCTTTGATCGTGTACACCTTCCGGGTTACAGGACTGGAGTAGGTGGTGGTGGGAGGGTGCATAGGACAGGTTTTACACCGGGGGCGGTTGCAAGGGTAGGAGCCAGAGGGTAGGGGAGGTGGTTTGGGGATTTCATAGGGATGCACCAAGAGGTTACGAAGGTTCCACTTTGTATTCATCTTCCATTTTTCTGTAATCTATCATACATTTTATCCTGCCTAATTATACTCAATAATACGTAATTTACTTCCAAACCATAACCTAAAATTTTCAACGCTTTCAACATAACCGCTGCTATAAAATCCATTGTCCCAAGTTTACAAACATTTCGTGTAAACTCGTGAATACTATTTCACAGCTTCAGTTCCTTTCACCCATTACACAACCATTTCAGTTTTTTTCCAACAACTTTCGTTTTATTTCCATTCCCGTTTTTCCCACAAAACCGATCATTTTTTAGCAGCTTCCCACAGGTTTACACGTTATTATTTCTTCATCATACAATTGTTAGCCTCATTATCATAACCTGCCAGTACATAACCAGTCCTTTGAATACATTTACACACATATTCTTCGAGATTTTATTCGAAAATTTTTTTCGAATTTTATTTTTTCGCAAATTATTTTTTCGAAACTTTTTTCGAAAAAATTTTTTTCGAAATTTTCTTGAATTTCCCCACCCTTTAACGTAATCTGGAGACAACCTAACTACCCAACCTTTGCACCCATTGTTGTTCACCAACCTAAGTTCAGCGCATGATCAACATAGCTCATCTCAAACCAACACTTTTTCGACTTTTTTCACACCTTTATCTCTCCCTATATAAATCTCTCTTTACTTTCACTTTAACCTCATATTACCCTTTCCACCTACTAATACCATGTCAACCTCACAACATCCCTACAACGACCCCATTAAATTTTACTTACATTCCCTCCGCAAACATGCCTTCACCCTAGCCAGATTACGCTCCCATATTTTATTTACTCAGGCTTGTCTGACATTTGGCATTACTCCCAAAGGCCTCACACTTAAAGTTCCCATCTCTGGCTGCAATCCTTCTTTCCATCAGTCCTTATACCAGTTCCAAACAGCACAATCCATAGCCCTTACCCGCCTAATCCTTCACCTATACATCGACTCGGCCAATGAACACATCCGTCAACTCCTATCCCAAATCAAAGTCCTCAATCTTTCCTCTCCCACATCCACACCGGCTGTACATAGCATCCTCCTACAGGCCAACCGCAAATTAGAACAACATGCCACCCTCCACCTCAAAAAACTATCCAATCTCCTGGTTTCACACCTCCGGAAAGGCAACTCACTCACCCTCCACAACCTTTCTAACAAACCTCAACCTCCTCTCATTGCACACAGACCCAGTCTCTCCCATCTACTCAATCTCCCACTTCCAGCTCCACTCCCCCCAACACCTCAAAATTCCAGTCAACACAATCTGGAACCACAACACCCCAATTCAGTAGTTAACCTTTCCTCCAAACCCCTCTCCCAATCCGAAACCTCTGTCCTATCCAAAGGCCTCACCTTCAGCCCCACTCCCAGGTTCAACCAAACTGCCCTTGTCAAGGATTTACTGTCCTACACTCGTAGTCTCTGCTGGATATATCACTTTGCCACGAAGAAAAACAATCCTGATCCCACTCCTAATGATCCAACTCCCCAAGACACTATCCAAATTGAACCCTGCCTGCAACAGTTCCGTCCTCCATCACAGCGCGACCCACCTCCTCTTCCTCAAAATCACCCTCTCCAAACCTTCCAGGAATTTCTCACTTCCAGCCTTGCCTCTCAATCTTTCTTCAAAAACCTTAATCCTACTCCCAACATCACCACAGCCGAATCCCAGGCTATCCGTGATCTGAAAGCTGACCGATGACAAAGGTTCCACGACCGTGGTACTTTATCGTCGGGAGTATGTGGCTGAGGGACTGCGTCAGCTTTCAGACAACTCTACATACAAAGTTTGCAGAGGTAATCCCATTCCTGATGTCCAGGCGGAGCTTCAAGGAATCCTCAGAACCTTAGGCCCCCTACAAAACCTTTCACCTGACTCCATCAAACTCCTCACCCCACCGACACCTCGCACTCCTACCTTCTACCTACTTCCTAAAATTCACAAACCCAAACATCCTGGCCGCCCCATTGTAGCTGGTTACCAAGCCCCCACAGAACGTATCTCTGCCTACGTAGATCAACACCTTCAACCCATTACATGCAGTCTCCCATCCTTCATCAAAGACACCAACCACTTTCTCGAACGCCTGGAATCCATACCCAGTCTGTTACCCCCGGAAACCATCCTTGTAACCATTGATGCCACTTCCCAATACACAAATATCCCGCACGTCCAGGGCCTCGCTGCAATGGAGCACTTCCTTTCACGCCGATCACCTGCCACCCTACCTAAAACCTCTTTCCTCATTACCTTAGCCAGCTTCATCCTGATCCACAACTTCTTCACTTTTGAAGGCCAGACATACCAACAATTAAAGGGAACAGCCATGGGTACCAGGATGGCCCCCTCGTATGCCAACCTATTTATGGGTCGCTTAGAGGAAGCCTTCTTGGTTACCCAAGCCTGCCAACCCAAAGTTTTGTACAGATTTATTGATGACATCTTCATGATCTGGACTCACAGTGAAGAACAACTCCAGAATTTCCTCTCCAACCTCAACTCCTTTGGTTCCATCAGATTCACCTGGTCCTACTCCAAATCCCATGCCACTTTCCTAGACGTTGACCTCCATCTGTCCAATGGCCAGCTGCACACATCCGTCCACATCAAACCCACCAACAAGCAACAGTACCTCCATTATGACAGCTGCCACCCATTCCATATCAAACGGTCCCTTCCCTACAGCCTAGGCCTTCGTGGCAAACGAATCTGCTCCAGTCCTGAATCCCTCGACCATTACACCAACAACCTGAAAACAGCTTTCGCATCCCGCAACTACCCTCCCAACATGGTACAGAAGCAGATAACCAGAGCCACTTCCTCATCCCCTCAAACCCAGAACCTCTCACAGAAGAACCCCAAAAGTGCCCCACTTGTAACAGAATACTTCCCGGGACTGGATCAGACCTTGAATGTGGCTCTCCAGCAGGGATACGACTTCCTAAAATCCTGCCCCGAAATGAGATCCATCCTTCATGAAATCCTCCCCACTCCACCAAGAGTGTCTTTCCGCCGTCCACCTAAACTTCGTAACCTCTTGGCTCATCCCTATGAAATCCCCAAACCACCTCCCCTACCCTCTGGCTCCTACCCTTGCAACCGCCCCCGGTGTAAAACCTGTCCTATGCACCCTCCCACCACCACCTACTCCAGTCCTGTAACCCGGAAGGTGTACACGATCAAAGGGAGAGCCACATGTGAAAGCACCCACGTGATTTACCAACTGACCTGCCTGCACTGTGATGCTTTCTATGTGGGAATGACCAGCAACAAACTGTCCATTCGCATGAATGGACACAGGCAGACAGTGTTTGTTGGTAATGAGGAACACCCTGTGGCTAAACATGCCTTGATGCACGGCCAGCACATCTTGGCACAGTGTTACACCGTCCGAGTTATCTGGATACTTCCCACCAACACCAACCTATCCGAACTCCGGAGATGGGAACTCGCCCTTCAGTATATCCTCTCTTCTCGATATCCGCCAGGCCTCAACCTCCGCTAATTTCAAGTTGCCGCCACTCATACCTCACCTGTCTTTCAACAACTTCTTTGCCTCTGTACTTCCGCCTCGACTGACATCTCTGCCCTTACTCTTTGCCTTTAAATATGTCTGCTTGTGTCTGTGTATGTGCGGATGGATATGTGTGTGTGTGTGTGTGTGTGTGTGTGTGTGTGTGTGTGTGTGTGTGTGTGTGTGTACACCTGTCCTTTTTTTCCCCTAAGGGAAGTCTTTCCGCTCCCGGGATTGGAATGACTCCTTACCCTCTCCCTTAAAACCCACATCCTTTCATCTTTCCCTCTCCTTCCTGAAGAAGCAACCATTGGTTGCGAAAGCTAGTAATTCTGTGTGTGTGTTTGTGTGTTTTGTTCATTGTGCCTGTCTGCCGGCGCTTTCCCGCTTGGTAAGTCTTGGAATCTTTATTTTTAATATATTTTTTCCCATGTGGAAGTTTCTTTCTTATATATATAATCACTCAAAATTAAGTGCTAATCTGTAAATTACAACAAATAATAAAAGATGAAAGCTTTACTTACAGTGAAAACACCTGGTGTGTGTTCATCATCTAGGCTCTTTCTGACATCAACAATCATAGTGCCATTACGCTGATCTTGACTGACAATGACAAATTCTACAGCAAATCGAGAATTGTTAAAAGATGGATCAGTGGTTAGTCTGTCAAATACCATATCCACCTGAGTGGTGTTTGAAGTGTGTAAAAGGTGAGGTAAATTCTCACTGTGGTCATTGAAGCCGAAGACTTCTACCTAGGATAAGAACAAAATTCATAATTACTGTAAAGTCATTTACATTCATTTCTTTGGAATTTAAATATCTTGCAACCACGTAAAAACAAAAAGGAACAGAAAGATCAATCAATTTTTGAGTTAAAATCATCTGCAATCACATTTCTACTTTATTTATAATGTACAATATAATCTGAAGCCCAAAGTTCTGCCTTCCTAACAAATGCTGCAAAAATTACTTTTTTGTCCTTTGAATGTTACAGAAGGTCAAACTTGTTTAGTTACAATTATTTCTAGTGCAAAAGCATGTTTTTCATATGATTCTGGTAAGCAGAGCTTGACTGTTTATCACAAGTAGAATGCACTTAATCCACACAGATATCAGATAATAATTCAAGAACTTACTGCATACAACTACCACTAAAAATGTTCTGAATTTTCCATTAAAAACTTGAGTTTCTCAATACACAAAGAAACTGTGCTTTCTGGGATTTATTAGAATGACTTACATAAGGATACCTTTGAACAAAAACACTAGTTCATACACGTACATCGCAACTCGTCATTACTCTCATAGTAACAAAGTTCTTCGACATGTGTTGCTCTCCACCCCTAAAACCGACGTACAAACAAGTTTCACCATAATCTCTATTAAAAAAAAGTACAAGGAAATTACATTTCTCACTGGTAAAAGGAGAACAGTAGCATCTTAACATTTCATTCACTTTTTCTGATGTGTGTACAAGTACTAAGAAGCGCCAAGCCTTCACACAAATATTGTTATCTACCTTCAACAATTGCGAACTTTTGTCCTTTCTGCTACAGACAACACCATATAAATTGTGTAACATTAAGGCATGGCAATACACAGAAAGACTACTCCAATTCTGCAATCTTAAATCTTAAGAGATCAATTGAAATGTGCAGTAACAGTTGTTGGCTTTGATTCTAAGTAAGTATCGTGTTATGTGACATCATGGTTGTCAACATATTAGAAATAGATCATATTTGAAGAACAGGTTTGGCAGTATGTTGTCGTCCTCTCTATTGCTAGATGTTAGTACTTTAAATTTGTTTTAAGTGTTCAGTGTTATTTGAGGTTATCAGCGCAATAGTGGCCTAACCCACATTTTTGGAAAAAATGAGATATTCACACAGAACATCACTTTACGCCCCACCATTATGTCCTACGATCACCAAACATGTGTTCGGATATCGTGGACAAAGTGGAAGCATCAGATGATTTTTATGCACCGTGTAGTGCCGTACGAAACTGAGTGCAATAGTGGCCTATGCCACATGGTCCACTATTGTGCCATGTATGCATAGCGAGTAGGCCGGTGGACAGCGTACCATACATCATACAGCACATGATTCACAGCGGAGGACACAGCTGCAGTATAGACTCACAGTATTGTGGTCGACACACTGCTCAACAGTCATTTGTGTGTGTGTGTGTGTGTGTGTGTGTGTGTGTGTGTGTGTGTGTGTGATTTCAGACCTATTTGGATCGGACACTACTACCAATGTCTCAGACGTGGAAAGTGCACCTGGCCGGTCCATCCAGTGTGCAAGTGGTACAGTGGACAAGTTACTTGTCATATTAGTAGAGCCCAGTCAACCCAGTACATCAAAAGATACCACCCCCACTACGTCAACCATGGATGTATCGGAGAGGTATCTTAGTACTGGTTCCATAATTGCACTGCAATGAGTAATAAAACAGGTCTGGATTGCACACCCATGAGCTTGGAACATTTGAAAATAAAAGCGATCGAAAGGGAAAGAATACATTAACGTGAAGGGAAATTTAGTGCCAAAGAAATGTCCCACCCTCTGAGCATGCGCGTGTCAGAAGGAATGTGGTTGACTTTCTTCACCCGAACAACAGCAACATATATTTGACTCGTTCTATGCATTAAGTAGTTACGACTTTTAGTCAGCATACATTTTTGCTACGGTGAAGTTAGTCCCTACAGCCCGTGCATATTCCTTTGGTACTACAGAGTCACGATGAGTAACAACACGTCTATACCATTTCTAGAATGTAGAGGGAGTGGACGTGAAGGTGTGTAAAAAGTTCTTTAAGAACATTTTGCGGGTATCAGATGGTTGGATTACAAGGGTTCTTTCCCACAAGTGCAGCACCAGATCCCACCCATCGATAAGCAAGGCACATGCCCTGCTTAAAACAAAACAATATAAAAGATGGTTGCACTGGAGAACTTCATAGAACAGTTTACAGCATATCTGAGCCATTGTGCACGAATAAATGAAACAGTGGATCAGAAGCATTTGTCAACAGAACTGAGCACGGGGTTTTTACACCATTTATATAAAGCTAAGCATGATGATCCGGTCTCTTAGTACATATTAGGTCAGATATTTAATACAAGATTTATCTTGTCATTTTATCCCCCTGTAAGCGATTCCTGCCGTAAATGTGGCCTCTACAACATCAAAAATGCTGCAGCCAACCCCATGGAAGAGAAGGGTAAATGAAAACATGAAAGCCTTACATCAACGAAAGGCCAAAAGCGCGCGGATGGGACATACTGCCTCAGAATACGTGACATATGTACCAAGAGAGCTACCATGTATGATGTATGTATGGAGTGAGGGAGACGCATTCCAAGGACTGCAAGAAATTGGATCATGTCTCATGCATTACATTAAACATAAGATCCAAACAAAGTGACTGATTATGTGCTGTGATCAATGTGGCAAGCAAAACTTGAATCACAAAATGCCCTTACTGTGTCAAGTCATAGTTCTGTATGCAGACTTCACACCAGAAGTAATCGCCCATAAATTCATAGTCAGTGAGCATTCATATCTAGCACGTGACCAGGGCTTCGGTATCATCATGAAGAACAGGAAATTTCACCCGAACATATACACACCCTCTGACTGGATGAATCATCAGCACTACATGAAAACACCACCCCTTCACCACTATACTGATGACAAGGAATGATTTCATGTCCACAGTACATTTAGAAATGTGTAACTAAAGTGTCAACACAAAACACCAGGTCGCAATGGTTCCATATTCAGTGGCTTCAGTGTAAAGCATCCTCTCCCCGTATGTTTTGTAAGTATTCCAATGAGCCAGACGTCCTGTTTGTCAACGTCAGTTTTGCTAAATGAGGATCAAAAGTAATTGAGACTGACTTACTATACCCCAATGGACACACTATCAGTGCAATGATAAAGACCGATTTAATGACCTTGCTACAGTTCATACCACCAGTGTACCATGGTTATTACCGTAACTTGAAGACATCTGCACAGCTGTGTGGTGACACCATCCCTGTCAATGATGATGCGGATGATGATCATTAATGCCTAATGTGTATCTTGTCCAAGGTTTGACTACAGCGTCTAAAGCAATTGCCCTATCTCACATTTTTCACGTATTACAGCCAAGTGCGCCAGAACAATAATGGCCTAACCCACACAAAAACGTTCTAAAAACACTATTTCGGTCAACTCCACTTAAAGCCGATTACTGGACACCATACCACGTTATGTATACAACAATCATTGCTATACGCTGCGATCACTACCTTACACATCAATTCCGCAAAACACAAGATCTTCCAGTGGCCATTCCCACAAACCAGTGTGCTGTGGGTTAGGCCACTATAGTGCTGATAACCTCGTTTAAGGTTTTTTCTGTCAACCGTATATTACTAAACAATGGAAAATCCAGGATGAAATAATGACATTATTCTGGCCTTGGCGACCAGAGACTGTGTGGTGTGGTGTGGGGGGGGGGGGGGGGGGGTTTCTATTGGATGAAGGCCTGTTTGGCTAAAACATTTGACAGTCTGTTGTGCCTATCTGCAACACAGTATCTCCACTCTACATTACTTATAGACGTCATATTGGGATTGTGTGTTTGGAGCTTCCTTAGCAATTTACTGTACTGTCAGTGGTTATGGGCTACAGATTTGTTTCTGGCTTTGGAATTGTTAGTTCAGCACACTGTTGGTGACTGGACATTTAATTTTTGTTTTGTATTTGTTCTGAAAAGAAATTCACTAATATGTCACAGTACGTGCAACGGATGATTATGCAGTAACAACAATGAAGGTCCTTCAGTAGTATTGCCTGTTGGCTGACCATTTCAGGATCAATTTCCACATCATGCACAAACTGTAAAGGTACGATTTTCCCTTCGTATCTAGTGCTTTGTTACAACACTGGATACATATGACGTATTCACCTCTGATATTACTGATAATTTATCACAGGGTCTACAGATACTGTATGTTATGTGGATGTACGGGGTGAGGGGGGGAGAAATTGAACTTTCCCTATTTAACACATTATAACATAGAAACTAATTACCGCATGAATACCAAACTGGGTAGCATTAATGTCCAGAGTATGCAGTGCACGATTTCTATGTGTCACAGCACCACCCTCCAGTTCCAACTACAGCCACTAAGTGCCGTGACCAGCCATTGTTATCCATAGTCTCTCACACCTTACCAGCTGCAGTGCACTTTGACATGTCCTCATGAGCACGGAAAAAAAGGAGCCAGGGTGTTATTGGTGTAGCTCTATTATAAGTACAACAGTAATACTGCAGCTGCGCTTCGTGAATATAGCCATCTGAATGGATTATGGTAGGGTCCTCTTGCTCCACCTGCTGTGTGGAGTATGATAAAGTTCAAATCAACTGGAGATCTGGGCTTTGCTTGGGAAGAGGCCAACAAGCAGACGCATCACAGATGGTTAATGAAATTGCTGTTGCTATAGTACACAATGTTGTGTACAATTCCTGATTGTCAGGCAGTGCAAGTACTGTGTCATGAAAGTTGTATATTCCATGGTCTATTGTACTAAGGTGCTTCAAACCATCCTCAAATGGTACCCGTACAAGATCCATATCGTACAGCAGGTTGCACCATAGGACACTCAGTAACATGCTAACTTCGCTCTCCACTTTCTTGCAATGATTGAAGTTCAGGGTTGGCCCTGGACCATACTACGGACAGACGAACCTCATTTTTCTCAGATGGTGAGGTGGACATATGCAACTATCAAGTGTGGGGACCTTACCTCCTGTCATTGTACATGAAGTTCCTCTTTACAGTGAATGTGTCACTGTGTAGTGTGGCTACACAGCTGTGTTCACTATTTGCCCATTCATTTTTTAACAGGTTGGCACTCTATGACCAAAGATGTAGTGTGACTGGCCAGCATTACTGCAATATGCTTCACCAGCATGTTTTACTGGTTCTGCAGGAGACACACATTGAACTTTACAGTTTTCATGCAAGGTGGGGCCCCACTGCACATCGCTCGTAAGATCACATGCTTCTCTGAAACACGTTTGGAAATGATTGAATTATCAGCCTATCATTTCCAAATGCTTGGCAGGCACTCCCTTGATTTCTGGTTGTGGAGCAACCTGAAGGACAGCAGGGGAACATTCACATGCGCTGATCTGAAGTGCAGTATATTAAGAGATGTGCAGCATACCTACAGATATGTTTCGTTCTGCTGTGCAGAAAACAATCCTGCACTTTCGGACACTTCTGGACATTTATAGTCGCCATGTTGAGCACCTTTTGTAGCAGTAATGATACCACTATGTAACTGTATCATGTACCATTGGGACACATCAAAAGTGTTTCAATTTAACTGATTCTGAATTATTTTCTCTCCCCCAGGTCCTTGACATTAAAGCTACCACATTTGGTCATCATATGGTAATTAGTTTCCATGTTATAATGTGTTACAAAGGGAAACTTTAATTACAACCACACGGTATATTAATAATACACTACAATTACATGAAAATTTTTGAAAACAATGTAATTGGGCAGATAAAAAACTACTCACCAAGTGACACCAAGAGAATGCTCAAACAAAATGTTACATATGCAAGCTTTTGGAGCCAGTAGCTTCTTCTGGTACGTTTTAAACTCAAGGAAGAGGGGGGAGGAAGAAGACTGGCGATGTTTAGGAAAAGGGGTAGATTTTGGGAAACTCACGCATAGCCCCAGGTCAGGGGAAACTGATCCTGCCCGCTAAGACCCCCCACACAGGGTTCTGAGTGACTTCTGAACATTACACTTTTTCCTAAAACTCACCAGTCCTTTTCCTTCACCCCTCTTCCTTCCCCTTCAACCCTTTTGCCAGAAGGAGCTACTGGCTTCAAAAGCTTGGGTACATAATACTTTTTATACGAGTGTACTGCTGCTGCTTGTTGAGTAGCTTTTTTTGTGTATCCAATTGCATTATGACATTCCCATGAGTTAGATAGTTGTCCTTTGGTGGTATTTGTTTTATGGCAGTTCATGATACATGGGTACATTCACACACGAATTTTATTCACTCTGAATAGTTTGTGTCGTGATCTAGGTCATTTCCTATATTTGGTTTTATGACATGCCTTGGACATTCACTTCAGGTGTATGACGTAAGTATGCTTATCTATGGTTTGCACCTCAGCATTTTATACTTTGACATGACACACAGATTTATTTATTTTTTCATTGAAAGCTTACCCTGCTGACTCTTAGATTTTAGTGAAGCTGTCCTGCTGCAACTGCTACTTTCTCCCAGATGTGTTGTTCACACTAAACATTATCTTGGGTTCTATATATACTGTGTATGGTATGACATTTAGTCTCTGACACATTCATGAGCGGAAATGACCATACGCTACAAGTCCAATATGGCGCTTATGACGTCATTATGTAAACATGACCACAAACACGAAAATACATTGAAAAACCAACACACTCGTTCCACAAAATTTGAAATGAAACGAACAGGACAAGCGTGGGAAATTGGATGTTTTTGGATGGGGATAAAGCAAATATAAACAAATTTAGAAACACACCACCATACCAAACCACACAAAAAAACAAAAACCGACAACACAGAACTTCCCAAATTCCACTAAACACAATATCCTCTGGAATTGGACACTTCCCTTGATGTATATATCTAAACAGCAGCTCCCGATTCCACAAATAACACTTCCCTTGACCTATATAGCTCAACAGCAACTCCCAATACCGGAGCATCCACAGCTACAACCACACACTGGAATTTAACACTTCCATTGACCTATATAGTTCAAAAACTACCAATACCAAATCATAAAACCCAAAACTACAACCACGTCTACAATCATCTCTACCTCAAAAAACACAACAAACTAACAAAACTTGAACAGAACACTTCCCTTGAACTGTTATCCTTACGACATCTCCACATCCCTGGCCCGAGACGCTGGAACTTTAGTAACCCTCATTTCTTCAGGACACTGAACACTTCACGACTTCACCCAAAAATCCGAAGAGCTGAGGAAATTTTTTTAGAGACAGAGCTCTGTCCCCCCCCATCATCGCCGACAACCGAAAACTGTTGACCAGGTCAATCACATTCGTACCTACCAAAGACATAAAAGAAAAGAAATCTACCAAAATACACACACAAACAGAAAAAACTACAACATTGACATATCAGAACCAAACTGTTAACTCACTGGAAAATATTCCGCTGAAAGCACAGTCACTACCGATATCACATGTGCAATGCTACCATGCAAATGAACCCCATACGCCAAGTAACACACTACCCATGAATACACCACCAGAGAGCACCATCGATCACACCAAAACAACACCTGCAAACACGTCACTCTCACAAACTAAATTTCGCACCATCATGCCGTCACACACCACAACAGCCTTACATCACGGGTCAAAGCCGACGAGAGGGATCCGACACTTTGGCCGACCCACTGAACAACCTGCTGCAGCACTGGTATCTGACACTAGTCATTCCCTCTTCAATAAATAAACTACATCAATTACTGTGTTTTTCTATTTAATTAACTCAAAGTTAAGTACAGAACAAATGTCATGTTTACACTGTGGTCCCATTAGTACTGATGAGATTACTGGTAAAAATTAAAATGAAATGTGACACTTAAGTAGCAAAAATTCTAGCACTAATGCAGCCCCCCCCCCCCCCTATATATTTATGAGTCACATATTTTAAAAAATACACAAAATGAGAAAACCACTGAATGCTGTTACAGTACGCCCTGCTGCAAGGGACAATCCACAACGATAGCACAAATAAAATGTAAAAGTTGCAAAGCTAACTCTTACATTTCCTGAAGTTTATGTAGAGTACGTGTACTTAATAAGCATGAAAATATTTGAAGACCAGT
Organism: Schistocerca gregaria; assembly: GCF_023897955.1. Taxonomy (NCBI): domain Eukaryota; kingdom Metazoa; phylum Arthropoda; class Insecta; order Orthoptera; family Acrididae; genus Schistocerca; species Schistocerca gregaria. The sequence continues at coordinate 477,109,483 of NC_064926.1, forward strand.
CCTTAACCCAACAGATTTTCTAAGTTTACCTTGCAGTTTTAGCTTTTTTAACAAAAATGGAAAAATGTGTCATTCATGACATCATGCTACACCACAGATTAATATGTCACCATATCTTTGAATTCACATTCACTGTCTTCGCTACAACAGCTGAACCAAGAGAGATCAGCTTTGTCCCGGGGTTTAACGACGCTCCAGTGAGTGACCTCATATGTGCAGAAAGGAAACAAAACACTGTCTTTTGGTTTATATTACTTTTTGGGTTGCAGTTTCTTGCAATAGTATTATCTGTAGCAAAGCCCGAGGTATAGATTATGCTGACAGGTGACAAAATTTTTGTGTTAGAATCAACAATATAAACATGAATCTCAGCTGTACTGATATACTGATCTGTAGCATAGCCTGTGATCTAGATCAGTAGGAAAATTGACAGTTTGGTTGCAAATTGTTGATGCTGCAATTCCAGCTTCAGGTAATCCCAATGACCCATAGCATTCAATGTTTTGCTTACTATTCTGGCTAAATGCCTAAAAAAGAACATGTTGCATAACAATAGTAGGATTTACAATTTAATTTAATTTTGAAAGTCTACATTTTACACAAAACATTTAATAATGCTGCCACTGGTTACTACAAATAAACATACCTCTACTCTCAATGTTCCATTTTTTGAGACTACTGAATCATTGTAACCATTGGCTTCTGCAGTTAAAACCATAGACTTTTCTTCTTCTCTAAACTGGGTTCTGTTCCAATTGAAGAACTGTGTGTCCAATTCCTTTATGTATGAACTGTTCATATCAGCACGAAACATACCAGTGTCATTGACATCGTTGAATTCCCACACCTATATTTTTAAAAAATTCCAAGAAATCTTATGTCCATAAATCTCATACAAATGAAAAACCTATGTAATAATGCTTCAAAACTATTTTTCTTGTTATTGCTTCTACATGGCATAACACTACATTTTAATGCAAGTGGTTAGCTCCATTAAAGAAGAACAGCTGATACGTTTATGATAGTTAAAAAGAAACTTTTCATACATAAATTCAAGCCATTATTTTACTCTCTGAAGTAGAAAGCTATCATTGTGGCGAATCAATTGTATCGTAAGAAGAATTAGTTACTACCTTCTGTTAAACTTTATTCATCATGTACTGAAACAATACTCAATTACAGATTGAATTTTTTATTTCCCTGATGCACATAAACTGGGCCTCGGCAAACCCCGCTCCCGCATTTTCCCAAGTATACCAAACTAGTCTAATGAGTAAAGTTCAGGCAACATTTCAAATAGAGAGCTTGGCGGTACACTGTCATGCGAACAGGACAAGATAAATAATTTTTTCAAACCTTGTCGATGATGATTCCAAAACTATAAAACGGATCCGTGGAAAACGTTAAAGATCCATCTTCGCCATCAATGAAACCCCTCCAGTCAATCGTGAGATTTGAATCCTTGTCTGTAAGTGCCAGTAAAACAGAAGGCTTCGCAGTAAGATCCCACACGTAGTGTAATGTATCATTTGGACCTTCTGCTTTAACATACACAACAGAATAATGTGAAGTATTGCATTGTGCCAATGTGCAATGTGGATTCAATTCTGAAGAAATCTGAAAGAAAAGGCATTGAAATAAGATGGCGATAACGAAGTAACTGAATACTCTTCAGTTATCACACATACCCTTCTTTCCAGTCCGTCTCCCAACGGCAGGCATGGTGCAGCTGTTAGTAAAACAATAGTAAGCAACTTCAAAACAAAATGCAAACTGTGAACAGCCATCTTCACGGACGCTTTGTTGTTTGACTGCAAGTTGCGGCCGTCGATGACGCACCTTCACATGATTCCCATACTCCACCAAATAGTAGCTGACGTCACATTCATGCTAGGCCAAACTACGGACTACTAATCAATGACTTCTCCCCTAAAGAACCTTGGCCTTCACGCTCATGTATGAATAAATAAAGTCTTGCACTGTCTCTCGTCTCCGCTGTCACCGAGCTCAAAGATGCTCCGAAGATGCAGACGCACAAGAAATCTGGAAAGCGCATTCAATATGTCTGTTTCTGTGAATTCAAACTTGGTTCAAGTCTGAAGTACTAAGTTCAAAATTATACTTGCCTTCTTTTACTTTACAAATACATTTAATACTGGCAAATCTATCTAATCGCTACGAGTGGTGGTACCACTGAATAAACAAAAGTATTCATCACAGATTTCATACGTTCTCATGGAGGTTGGTTAATTAGTTATGTGTTCTATGGATCATTTTGCACGATAGATGGTTATGATATGCAATGGGTCGTACATTCACAACGCAAATAAATTTTATATATGGTTATCATTGTGAACATTTCTCAGGTTTTTTACTACATTAAAGATCTTCATACGCTGCAAGAAGTAATAATCATAACTATTTTGTAGCTAGCTTTAGGTAACATAAAAAAGTACCTAACGTAAACCTGATCAACGAAAATGAGAGATTTTTGTATCACTGGCTGAATACAGATAATGGTTGCTTTCGTAAAGTAGTTGGGAAAAGGCTAAAAGAATCCTTTTTCTTCTCTTGAACGAACAATGTTAGTCACTGGAAAGGAATCGAATCGACAAGAACGCGTATTCCATACAAACGGAAGAGACTTTAGGGTTCCTTATCCTGACGAAATCCGTGGAACAGTAAATGTGAATAAATGCTACATTTCCGATCAGGTGAAACGGCACTGCTTCGTGAAAATAGGTGTCGGGTTTTGAGTATTTGCGAACGGGAGACAGTGCCGGATGACAGTACTCAATATTTTTCATCCAAATATCGCTCTCATTTGCTAGTATGGCATGGACATGTTTCACTCGCAAGCAGTCCTACATTGGCCATAACATCAGTACTCCAGAGATCCAGTGAAGCAGGATGCAGTTTTTTTTTAAGTTATTTAAATCTTTAGCATAAGCTTATGACTTTTGCGAACGTCATACATAGACTGAGTAATATAGTAATACAAATTACATATGTAATAATGGTACACATATTCACATTAATATAAGTAATATGGTATAATGTGTATTGCAACAGGAGTCCTGTAGCTTAGAATTCACTAAAAGCAGTTATTAGGAAGCTTTTAATTATCTATGGAACAACTTTCCTTCACAAGTTTTCAAAGTATGTGCTAGCTTGTTAAATAATATCGGCCCATTACTGTGAGGGCTATTGTCAGTTATTTTTAATTTTGTCTTCTGTCTTAGGTCGTCGTTCTTACTTCTAGTGTAATAATTGTGCAAATCGCAACACTTGTTTAATTTATTTCTACTATTCAGAAAAAAATACAATAAACTTTTAGCAGCAGTGTAAAAGAGTTAGGTTCTGCCACAAAAAAGCTACACTGGCCGCTAGATATGCTGTCGGCTGACGGAAGAACGGCAACTATTCACCGCTTTAGCCGCAACGGAATTTAATTAGGTCCTGCGACTCTGCCATGCCGTTAGTAAAACAGCTACACCAAAATGCCCCCTAGATGTGCTTTCGGCTTACACTAGAACGGCAACTATGCACTCTGCCATGCCTGCAAAAGAAATTCTGCATACACCAGAATACGTTAAACTAAACGATGGAACTTCATTTTTGCGTGCCGTGATAAATTACAAAGCTCACGATTCTAGTTATGTGAATTGTCTGGTCGAAGTCAGAAAGCAACACACACCAGAGAGAGAGAGAGAGAGAGAGAGAGAGAGAAAACATAGGACAATCAACAAAAACAAAGAATAAATGATCTGAACTTCAAGCGAATAAACCCAATGCCTCTGGCGGCGCTCAAAGAACTACTGACGCACAGGCGAAAATTTGACACTCGCGGACTAACACACACACACACACACACACACACACATGGTAGGCAGCTGTAGGTCGCTAGGAGCTTATACACATATGACTAATATATTGTCAGATATTTATGTTGGATGAAAGTTCCATGACAGTACTCTCTGGATCTCAGTCCATGCATTAACCTCATTTCCCTTTTCTATAATAACAAAAAATATTCTGGTGTAGGTCTCCTGCACAGCCCCACAGTTATATACCGCAATTAAGAAACGCCTAAACTTTCCCACAGTATGCAACTTTCAACGTTTGACTTGAAATTATTTTTTCCAACTGGCTTATCAGGTACATGCTTAAATGGACTAAGTATGTTTAAAGGTGCCAAATGTGTAGCTGTGGTATGTGGCCTTGGCTGTAGCATAGATCTTAGTTTTCAGCCTTCGAAAAAGTTGTCAATGTACACAAAAGATTCGCCCTATCACTGGAATATTCCCATTGTATTTATTTGTGCAAATAACGATGTTATTATCACCTTTCCTTATGAACTGAACCATGTGCATACTAGATGGATTGTTGTTGAACAGTGAAAGTGATTGACCAGCATTTCTGAAGTTACTGAAAGATGCAAGAGCTCTATTGTAAAATTCGTACGTTATTACAAAAACACTGTTTGGTCATAACACTGCCTCCCATCAGTATTATTGTGATACTATTGTTTTGATATTTTGAGTACACCTATCCACTGATCACCTTATATTGCATGTACAGAAAAGGAGATGATTGTGTCTTATCTTATTAAGTCTGTAAAAGAAATATTATGTCTAGATTCTTACAGTTGTGTAATTTAATTTTAATTAATATTGAAAGTTACTGAGAATTTAGAAGCAAATCGATGAAATGAGCATTATACTCAACATTCTAAGATGGAAACAAGCCATTGGATTTGAATACCATGTTCTGGCAACTATCTTTAAATATTTTTATATAATTAAATATTAAAAATTATTAACTCGATTGTGAACTTTCTGCTAGCAAAATTTATGTCTGCAAATGGACCTTTGAAGGTGACCAATGCATACAGCTTAAATTAATCCAGTTTGCCATCATATGTTAAAGTGAAATAACAAGTAATTGAACATTGTAGGTTACTAGTAACAGTAATCAGACATATTTCACCGTTCCATCACTGTTCTGCCCAGATTCTTTGCCATTTCATACAAATAATGCCATACATAAAAACTAAAGTCTTTAGAATTGTAATCACATTTTCAAAATTTAGTATTTCAGAATACAATGCTAACAATGTAGATCATTCAAAGTGGATAAATTCATGCACTGTACATTAGTTATCGTCACTTTTTCCTTTGCTCACATAAATTGTACTAATTGAATGTCTACAATCCAGTTAATAACGGTAAGTGTAAATTTTGCTCATTGAAAGTTGGGAAACCAGTTAATAATTTTCAATAATGCATTACACAAAACAGTTTAAAAAATGGTTGTCAGAAGATAGTATTAGAATAAAAAAGGACTGCTTTTATCTTAGAGTTTTGAAAATAGAACTTGGTTAATAAATTTGCTTTAAATTCACAATAAATTTCAGGAATAATTAAAATTAAATTATCTCCTTGAGAGCTTGGCAACCATAAGGACCTAGACATTGTATTTATTTCAGAGGATTAATAAAATAAGACACAATTATCTCCTTTTATGTATCAGAAATATTAACTGATCAGTGGATGTCTGTGCTCACAGTATCAAAAGAATGGTATCAGAATGACACTATTGGTAGGCAGTTTTGTGATAATGGAAATGCCGCATGGCTAGGGCCTCCCATCGGGTAGACCATTCGCCTGCTGCAAGTCTTTCGAGTTGACGCCACTTTGGCGTCTTGCATGTCAATGGGGCTGAAATGATGATGTTAAGGACAACACAGCACCCAGTCCCTGAGTGGAGAAAATCTCTGACCCAGCCAGGAATCGAACCTGGGCCACTAGGTATGACATTTCGTCGCACTGACCAATCAGCTACCAGGGAGGGACAGTTTTATGATTAACACAGTCTTGTTGTAATAGTGGGTGAATTTTACGATTAAGTCCTTGCATCCATCAGTTACTTAAGATCTGATATTCGATAACCTCAATTGTACAACAACAATCCACCCAGCATTTTTTGTGAGCTTACTAATTCATATTTAAAAATCATCTAGTGAGTAGAATGAGTTGCTGATTTTGACACATTATGTGAACTGTTTATTTCAATCTTTTGTACACTTCTAGTTAAATAATCATTCGTGCCCTGCCCACATACACTGCAATACTTAAGCTTATCTAAAATAATTCCATGATTTACACAATGAAAAGCCTTTGAGAGATCTCAGAAATCTGGCAGTGTTCAGTTATTCAAAACATTTAATATTTGATCAGTGAAAGCATATAAAGGATTTTCTGTTGAAAAGCCTTTCTGAAAATCAAGTAACTTATTTGCACAAATACATGAAGCTATTCTTGAATACAATACTTTTTCAAGAAGTTTGGACAAAGCTATCAGAAGTGAGACTGGCTAGTAGATGTTGTCATCAGACGTATCCCCCTTTGTATGCAATGGTTTAACAATAGCATATTTCAGTCTATGCAGAAAACTGTTACATATATGGCTGAGAATCCTAGTTATTATTTGGCAACAAGCGTTTAGCACTTCGTTGGAGATGCCATAAATTTCATGCAAGCTTTTACTTTTGAGCAAGTTTGTTATAGTCCCAACTTCAAAAGGAGAGTTGGGTAGAACTTCAGTTTTATCAAATTGCATAGGTATTGCCTCTTCCATGCAAAGCTTTATTTTTCTAATGAACATCTGGATCCTATTGCCCCCATAACATTTAAAATGATTATTAAAATATTTTCAACCTCTCACTTTTTGTTAATAAACTTTTCTTTCGGTTTAATTGTAATAGTCTTGCTGTGCTCTTGGTTGCCCTGTTTACAATTCAACAATTGATTTAATTTTATTATCAGAGTTGCTAATCTCAGATGTAATTCACATGCTCCTGCCTGTACCTTTTTTAATAACTTTTCTTAAGATAGTACAGTTTTTTTATAATATTTGACTGTTTCTGGGTCATTAGTTTTCTTGCTATTAGATACGCTTCCATTTTACGTTTACAAGTTTTTTTATCGTTTTAGTAAGCTATGGTTTTCACATTGTTACTTGCAATTATACTTCACCATTTTCTTTGGGAAAGTGTTTTCAAAAATAAGTTATATTTTATGTTAGTACCAGGTTCCCAGTACTCTCTTCCCAGTGTAATTGCTACAAGTACTGTCTGCTAAAAGCCTTGCATAGCATTTGCGATCGTTAAATCGTCAATTTATCAGTTGAAAGCACCATTTTGGAGAATAATTTTGCATTATTGTAGGGAGCTATGACATTACTGTGCTTGATGGGCGTCATGATCAGAAAGACCATTCTTAACAGGATAAATGTTTATTTGATTAAATTTATCTTGATCTATGGAACTATCATATATCAGTGTGCTACATTCTTGTACTACCTGAGTAGGAAAATCAATAAGTGCTGTCAAACTGAAAAAACTGAGTAATACGTCAAGATCATTCTTCGTATCAGATTCTTTTAGGAAATCTACAATGGATTCGACGCAAATAATAATTTGCTTCGCTCTCCCTGACAGATAGCACAACAAGGACTCCAAGTTTTTCACAAATATTTGAAAATTTCCCAATGGTGATCTATACATAGTTACAACTATAAAATTACCATTTTTAGTTTACGCTTTCATGCACATACTTCTATGTGCTCCTCTATACAAAAATTTATTTCACACTATGATAACTTTCCGCATATATGACAACTCCTCCTTTTTCCGTATTGTCTCTACTTATATATGCTGAAAGCTTATATCTGCTTACATTTAACTTTTCCAAATCTGTGACTATATGATGTTTATACAGGCACAGTGCATCTATTGCATTCTCTGTTTCTAAATCTTCCAAGCAAAGAAGACATTCATCTACTTTGTTTTTAATCACCTGATATTCTGATGCAATATACTAACATTACATTACACTATACTTTTACAAGAATCTTGTGATATATTAATATCTTTAGTACTTGCTTGTTGGAGCTTGTCATTATGTTTGATTCTTTTCGGCATTGTATTGCTGGAACTGATCTTAGCCTAAAAATGTGGCACTCCCAGAGGTTCAGTGCCTCTCATCCCTTAAGGTTTTTGCTATGAAACCAGCCAATTTACCATTGCCTTTCATACTGAGGCGTGGCCCATGACTTGTGAAATTCCACTTACCAATAGTATCCACAGGAACCAAACCCATGTCTGACCCAGCAGCAACCCAAAGCAGCTGATTCAACTCCATATTGATCCTCCTTACAGAGTTGTTCAGTGGGAGCTGATCATACCACATGAAAGCAGGCACCAGACCAACATTTGTATGGCTCATAGCAGAAGCTATTTTTACCAGGTCACTTTCAAAATTCCAGTGCTGATTCCTATCAGTACTGTTTCCTGCTCCACCCACCATCGCAACATAATCCTCCTTTGAAAAGCCGTTGCACAAGGCTGTTACATCCTCTAGCACTTGGATAAGACATGCACTGGGCTTCAAAAATTTGTGACCTGGTACATGTCACCTAATTTTTGCTGCAAAATCTGGCTCATACCACTCCCATGGCTACTACCTAGAAACAGAACTTTCCTCCAACTACTTTTTTGAAACGGTTGATTTCCTAATGAAAGTTTGTTGGTATTGGCTACATCTACATCTACTTGAGCCTCTTACTTACTTAACTGAGGTAGCAAGGCAAATCTGTTATTTGTGCCAATGATGAAACTATCAGATATTGTTCTCTTTCTGTGGCACGTGTTCCTTTCTACCACTCCCCACGTGCCTTCACTCTTCTCCTCTCTTAACCTCATCAGATCCTCCCTAGCACTCTCTAGTTCAACCTTAAGAGCTCTAACCTTCCCTCCCCATTCAGCTATTTTTTTGTCACTTGAACATACTCTGAAATACTGTATAAGAGTCTCATTCACTTCCCCAGTTCCCGTACCACTAGATTTCGCCCCAATGAAACCACCTGTTACGACAGCTGCATAGAACCTCAGAACTACATTTCCTACAGCAATTCAAACACTTTGCACTCATGGTTTTTCACAAATATATTTATGAAATTTATCTAGAAAATAACAATAATGTTCTGTTATCTACAGATCTCAGGAGACAATAAAGTTATGTAGGACTTTAATATATGTTTGTACTATTAATACAGAAACGTAATACACTTAAAATTAAGTTAAATTGCTAAACTTGTCCATTCGAAAAATTAGGCCTAAAATTGCATAAATGCGATATGGACATTTTGCGTTAAAAAAAAGATATAACTTTAAATCTTTACTTCCTCAAGTAGACAAGGCTCTACTTTATGTATGTGGACCAAAAACAATTTAAATTGTGCACATAATACTTACTCAAATATCTCAAGTATGTGTAAATCTACACCTGGAAACGGCGAAAACCAGCACTTAAAAAATGTATCGTCTCCTCGAAAAATAGATTTAGAAAAGTGAAATCTTCAATAGATAAGTTAGAGTGGGTGCTATTTAAATTTTATGGCGTAATATTAACTTATAGAACATCTGTTACAAAATTAAGCACTTATCTTTAAGAGTTCATTATTCTAGCATCTGACAATACTTAGTGCTGTCATAGGATGACCAGAGCGGGTGACGTGGTTGGGGTTCCAGGGCGTGGCTGGGTAGAAGAAGATGGCTGTTTTTAGTAATGTTCCTCTTTATTGTTGGTTATTCCGATACTCGTTACGTGGTGGAGATGTGCTGATATGTGCAGTGTGGGGAACACAACGGCCATTCTCAGTCAGCCTCTGTGCAGGCGTTAGGAGGTTAGCAGCACGAGGCCTGGCCTAGCTCGCCTCCTGCAGATGCTGCGGCTTGACGACGACGGGTGTCGCCGCTGCGGCAGCGGGCAACGCTTTCTGCCGGCTGGTCCTCGGGGACAGCGTCACTGATGACGGCGACGTAACAGCGACCGAACGCCCATTCGGTCGAACCGATGCCGACGCCCACCTCTGATGCCCTTAAATAGTGCAGACCGCTGCTGAATCCGCCAGTTACGGGGTTCCATGTTTATTAGAACTTTCTCGATGAGTTGGCTAATGCAACTGCGCACCACGCCTGCGTAATTCTGCTAATGCTGCATCCTGGCTGTTGATGGCTTCCGCGCACGTATACACATACCAATGCGCATTGCAAAACTGTGTCACCTGCATAACACGCCGTCCAGCCTTTATCCGCCGTCTGACATGAGGCTGACGCATAGCGCACTGAAACACACTAAATCACAATTTCGCACCATATTTCCTAAAACTAACCCCTTGTCCTCTACAAATCCTCCCTCGTACGAAAAGAATTCGTCCCCGAATTCAACCAAAAAGTTAAAACAACCACAGTTCACTTCAGAACACGACAAGATGCGATTGATTCACTAGTTACACTGTGTTCATTCACTTCTATCCTCAGTCTAATCTGTGTTCATAAACATTACACAGTGTTCTGCTGCAGTGCCTCACAACTGTTAAGTGATTTTGTCTGGACCCTTAGGTTAAAGGTTGGAAGGGGCGGGATTTGGGCTACCTTCGTCTTGAGCCAATAATACACTAATCCTATGACAAAGATAAAAATACAGGAACTGGTTCTTCTAATAATTTCCGGGTATGCAGCTCTTCAGTAGTTGTGTACTCACCTGATGATGGCCAGACGTCTCTGGGCCGAAATATCGTGGCAGAATGTCGACGGGATCCGGCTGCATACCCGGAAATTATTAGAAGAACAAATACGCCGGGAAAATTTCAGAAGTCACACAGGAACTGGTGGTTGATGAGCCAATAACTAGTAAGTGTTGCTTATGCTCAATGTGATGCACCCATTGAAAAAGGTGTTCCATACATATCCGTCCATCCTGAGCTGCTAGCATCCTGTCCAAAGAGGCGAGCAAAGTCGGGTCTAATGTGCTATTCAAAAGAGAGATTTTCTTTCGTGACGCATTGCACCAGTTGGTCGGATGAATAGATCACTGTGCGTGTTATGTTCATGATTGTAATCACGGTTGGTAAACAGAAAGTTGGTCCTGAAATGTCACACTGTGTGCTGTTAATTAACAGTCCCTGCCCGTGCAATTCTATTCTTTGTGTACTCCCTTGCTTACCCTGCTCTTAACAAATGCAAATAACGACTGTGTTTTCCATTACTGAAAATACCCAATGTGGACCCACTTGCTGAAAGAGCTGCACCGTGCCTGCTATAATTTTCTTAGGGCACTCTGCAACTGGTTCTTGAGAGCGGAATAGAGAATGCTCACAAGATTTGGGAACAGGGTGTAGCAATTTCGCGGGTCAGATGGTAACTGGACCTGTTTGACAACACAGCAAGTCTTGTGCAGTGAGGAATGCATGAGCTTGTGTATTACATGCCACTAACACTATTTCCCGTATGGTTAATTGTAAGAATTTCTGCAAAATTTCCCACTTCACTGGATACGTATGCAAGGTGTAACATTCAAATTTACAGTTCTTACATGTTAATGGTATTATGATATGAATTCTCAGTTGAGTACGTGTCCACATACTGGTAACAGTGGCCATTTTGTAGTACACAGATAAGTGTTGATCTGTTAATGTCGTCAGTAGCTGCAGAGATGCGGGTAATTCCGATTGAACTTTCCGTAATCCTTCCTGAAGTTGTTCGAAGGTAACAGTACTGGGGTTAGGTGACCGCACTTTGCGTGCAACAAAGCCTCCTGTAGTTCCGTGGCTTCTGTGTGTGCAGCTTAGCGATGAAAAAAAAGTCGTGTGACGAGGGCCTCCCGTCGAGTAGACCGATGACCTGGTGCAAGTCTTTCGATTTGACGTCACTTCGGCGACTTGCACGGCGATGGGGGTGAAATAATGATGATTAGGACAACACAACACCCAGTCCCTGAGTGGAGAAAATCTCCAACCCAGCTGGGAAGCGAACCCGGGCCCATAGGAATGACAGTCTGTCATGCTGACCATTCAGCTACTGGGGGCGGACAGCTTAGCGATTATCAGCTGTGAATCGATGTTATCCAACCGGTACTTGATTATACCCAAGTCGTGATTGGTTGTGTTGGCTGTGGCTTTAATGTGGGACATCAAGGTCACGGCCAACGCTCGTAATTGGAGCATATTATTAACTACATCTTTCTCCAAACTCTCTAATTGGGTTGTGTGAAGATCTAACGTTACCTGGTTGCTATTCACGTTATCCTGTACCTGCCATAGCGTTTCATTAATACGTTTAATATCTTCCGCGTCAGCGGTCCCAAAAAAAGTTTTTAGGATATGGCCACCTGCATAGAACCATCCGCTTTTCCTATGGACGTACGGTATTAACAGTACAGTTTGCTTCAACTGAGCTTGTAAGTGTGGAAAAACTGATTGTAGTAGCTCATATTCCCCCTGTGTGTCATTAAACCTTGACTGATTAGCCACCGTGGAATGAAATTCATAAAATGTATCCCCTAGTTTACAGATTTCGTCTTCAACTGCCCAAATATTACAGTCACCCTTAAGGTCCATTGATGTCCAGACATAGTTACATCCGCTTGTCGCAAGAACAAAACACCACTTGATACAGGACTTCCCTTCAAGGCTTCAGCTAAGTTGCAAGAGCAAAATAGAATAACTATGTTGAGGGACAGTGCACACCTTCCCTCTTCCCTCTTCAGTGCAACCCATGACGCTGGAACTGCTGGTCTTACCAGAACGTCACACTTCCTGACAAACAAAAGAAAAACAGCTCACATTAGCTCTTCCTTTTTACACGTGGCCTAAGAGCATAATAGCATGTCTGATCGCTTCCACAATTAACTCGGTTATCTTGTTTATCTACTCCTTTCTTATTCTTTTTCTTAGATTCATCTTTCTCTCCACTAGAAGTTACTGCAGGCAATGAAGGAAGTTCCTCAAAATTCCCCTTGAAAGGCCTGATTCGGCTCACATGCACAATAGTACGGTGAGTTGGAAGCTGTAGTTTTATTTTCACCAGTGATGTCATCTCGATCACCGGGAAAGGACCTTGATAACGAGATACAATTTTTTTTCGTTTTGCTTTTTGGCACATACGGATTAGTCATCATCACCCATTGTCCTACATGATATTTGGGTAAAGCCAGTTTTATATTGTGAACTTGATCCTGTCTCTCCAATGCTTTTGTGTTCATTTTTTTCACCTGCCTCAGATTGTTTTCAACTTTGTGGATAAATCCTTAACAGCCGAAATATCGGTTCCTGGTGGGGTTTTGAGCAATTCAAATGGAGATGGCATCTTTCGACCCAACAGTACTTCATATGGAGACAATCCTGTACTCTCATGCACTTTTGAGTTATACGCCACGGTTGCAAACGCCATTAGGGTATCCCAATTGTTGTGTTGCTAATTTACATAATAACTTAACATCTTAGCGATTGTACGACCATTAGCCTGCAGATGAAACGCGCTCGTTCTAAATTTCTTAACATGCAACAACTTGCATAAGTGTTTCATCAAATCGGACATAAAATTTGTCCCTTGATCTGTAACTATAGTTTCAGATGTTCCGAATTTCAGTATCCATTGATGTACCATGGTGTGAGCCACTGTTTTAGCTCGCTGGTCCAGAATAGTTGTCATAGACACATAGCGCGAAAAATGTTCTATTATTGTTAAAACATAGCGATTACCCGCTGGTGTTTGCACAAACGGTCCCAAGACTTCAAAGTCAAGTGATTGAAAAGGTATATCCGCTTCTGGTAGTCATTGCAACACAATTTTCTGATGACTCAATTCTGCCCGTTGAGTGCACGGAATGCAATTCTTTATGTACTGATCAACATCTTGCCTACACATTGACCACCAATAACTCTGTGCTACCCTCCTTTCCGTTGCTCTGCGATCTGGATGACTAGAAAACATTGATTCTTGTGCTTGCCTTAAAATTTCGCTTCGCAATTTTTCTGGTATGACTATGTGTGGACTGTTCCTAGTTTTACAGTACAGTATCCCATCTTCCATGACAAACAGTTGCTGTGAGATAAATCGTTGACAATCTGTGTCAGTAGTGTGTGCCTTCTCCCATTCGTTCTCATTTATTCCTGTGCGTTCCATGGCGCATTCTTTACGACTCAGACCATCTGTGTTTCCATGCGATTTTTCAAGTCAATGAATCACTTCAAAATCGTACTCACTAAGACACAAAGCCCACTTAGTTAACCTACTCATTGGGTCTTTAAGCCCTAACAACCAGTTACGTCCTGCATGATCAGTAATCACCTTGAAACGTCGTCCATACAAATAACACCGGAAATAGGTAATTCCGAAAATTAATGCCAATAACTCCTTCTCAGTTGTTGAGTAATTTTTACTGCATTGTTTAGCTGTCTGGAAGCATATGCTATCAGGTGTTCCTGCTCATCTATTTCCTCAGATAACACAAAACCCAAAGCAAAATTGCTATAGTCACAAGATAATATAAAGTGTTTACTAAAATCTGGAAAAGCCAAAACTGGACTACATGTTAACAAATTTTTAACTTTTGAAAAGCCTCTTCGCATTCTGCTGACCAGTGAAATTTTGCTCCCTTCTTCAACAACTGCATGGGGGTCTTGCAATTTCCGCAAATTTTGGAATATACCTCCTGTAGAAATCGGCGAGACCTAAATAAGACTGCAACTCTTTTACTTTTGTAGGTGTCAGAAAGTTCATTACTGCCTCTACAAGTTTTGGATCCATGCGGACGCCCTCCTGTCCTATAATATGAACCAAATAACGGACTTCTTGCAACAAAAAATGACATTTTCCCATATGAAGAGTTAACCGCACTGCTTTCAGATGATAAAAAACTTCGAGCAAACGGCGCACATGTTCTTGCACGTCCTTTGAGAAAACAATTATATCGTCCAAATATACCATACACCGATTAGGTTCCAGCCCTCGTTACATGCTATCTAGTAACCGTTGGAAGGTTGCCAGAGCATTTTTGAGTCCGAAAGGCATTTGCCGATACTGAAAATGAACTGTAGGTGTTGAAAAAGCTGTCTTTGGTCGGTCTTCTGGGGCAACCTCCAGCTGGTGGTACCCGTATCGAAGATCCATGGTCGTGAAGTACCGACACTGACCCAAATTAACCATAGATTCAGTGATATTAGGCATTGTGTATGCATCTGATACAGTTTTTTGATTCAGGAAACGATAATCACAACAAAAACGATATGCTTTGCCCCCAGCACGTGATTTTTTACCCACTATTACGACAGGAGCGGACCAGGGACTACTTCTGGTTTCTGTTATCCCATCCCTACCGAGTGGGGATGTAATGCTGAACTAATGGTGTTGCAGGCATTGGACCATGAGAATTAAACAACTCTTTATATTCTGTCAAAAGGTTGTTCATGACTTCTCTGTCTTGCCCTTCTAAATGTGCTACTTTACCCCTCAGTGCGGACCAGCTGACAGACTCTTCCAGCATTGTGTTATCTGCTGCAAAAGCCTTATCCAGTTCATCTTCCCCAATTATCTCCAGATTCGCTATTACGGTACCCCATGCTAATTGTACCTCTTCAAGGCCAAAATTATCAATACTGACAGGCACAACCTTGTTTCCTTCTATCTCCCGCATGTAGGACATGCTACGGCGCGAAAAACACTTCATTTTATCCAGTGGCTCATTCTCAGACAAAGGTTCAAAGACACACAACGAATTTACCGCCACGCTGGCTCCAACATCTGCCCAGATTATTTTCCTGTACCCTTTGGTATAGTATCCCATGAGTTAACCCAAAGGGACCTTGTACACAGTTTAGGTGGCCCACCCGACGTCTGGGCGGTTCCTTCCCGCAGTAATGGTTTTTTGGCTGCAGAACCAAGGCGAAATTGTATTCTGTCCAGTTCTACTGTACGCCATTCCAGGTTAACTTTTGCATGATGCACAACCAGGAAATCCAGTCCGAGTATGACATCATAACTGCTGCCAACAACTGGAAGAACTTCTACCTTCGCCTGGAATTTCCACTCAGAAATTTAACACTGCTGATCCGAGTGACTACACCTGTCAACCACCCACGCCACTTAACGCCCAGCATGATGGTTTTAATCCTACTTTACCGAGTACATTTCTCATCGCCACGGATACCTGAGACCCAGAATCCAATAAAAACTTGCACAGTTTGCCCCTCACCAAGCCAGTCAGATAAAAGACTGCCACTGATTCTGCACTAGCATTAATCCTTACCGGGAGTGTTGCACAGTGGACCCACCACACCCTGCCTCGTTTAACTGATGGGGGGGAGGCCCACCTGGCGGTTTCCTCTCATGTTTCTGCCAGGACCCATTGCAATTACGCTCCTGATGACCCCAATGTCTGCATTTCCTGCACTGCACTTTCTTGCAATCGCGTCTAATACGTCCCATCCAACCACATCTGAAACATTTTATTTCTGCATTAAACACTGCTTTCCTGTCCCGCGTCTTTGTTACTGCTTCAACGTCCTCTAATGGCACAGTAATTCCGACTGCCTCATTGAGAGTCTTAGGGAATTCCACCCTGATCTTGTGGGAGGTTTCGGATTGTGTTCCCCGCAAAAATGCGTCTAGTGACCTCTGCTCAGCTCCCTACAGAATGGCTTCATTGACCCTATTGGAATCAATTTGCTCAAAGGTATTAACATTAATTTTTCGAATTCGATCTACAAAAGCCTCTACTGATTCCTCATTCCTTTGATAATTCTATTCTATTTTTTCCAATAATATCTAGACGTATTTTTCCTCCAATACCTTTCCAGCAACCCTTTTTTGAATACTTCAAATGTCCGAGCATCCCTTAATTCTTCGAGGCATGTAACGTACTCTCTGGCATCCCCAGTTACTTTCAACTTAGCCACATGGGAAAGTGTTTCTGCACCCCAATTTCCCAATTCAGCGGCTGTTCTAAGGTTTTTCAAAAAAAAATCATAACATACTCCCCAGCTTTTCCCGAGAAAGGGGTGACCAAAGACGCAGCGTTAGTGTCAAGAATTACTGCATTAACAGGAAACTGTTCCTTGCTCGCTTCTTTAGACTGAGCAAGCTCTATCTCTAATTCTGACACTCGCTCAAGTAGCTCCTGAATAGCCACCTTGGCTGACACAGACTGCTCCATCACTGCCAGCTATCGAATGAAGACTACAGTAAGCCCAGAAAGAAGAACAGGAAGGGAAGATGGACTATGTAACAGGTTCGGACAAACCACGAAACGAAAAATTGGCACCTACTTGTCATGTTGCAGGAGTTGCTGATCCATTGATGCCCTTCTCAGGTGCCACATATCCTCGTTGATTACCAGCCACAATTTCCTCCAAATCCAGGAAGAAGACCACTATTGTCACCAATTGTAACAGGAGTGTGTGATGCACATGTTGCCTGACTGACACCACTTGTAATAAGATGACCGGAGCGGGTGATGTGGTTGGGGTTGTAGGGTGTAGCTGGGTAGAAGAAGGTGGCTGCTTTTAGCAGTCTTCCTCTTTATTGTTGGTTCTTCCAATACATTTTCTGGTAGCTCAGCCCCACTGCTCATGTTGTGGTGGAGACGTGCTGATGTGTGCAGCCCGGGGAACGCGACGCCGTTCTCGGTCATCGGCTGAGCAGGTGGTAGGAGGTTAGCAGCATGACGCCCGGCCAGGCTCGCCTCCTGCAGACGCTGTGGCCCGTGTCAACGACGGGAGTCGCCAGTGCAGCAGCGGGCTACGCTCTCTGCCTGCCGGTCCTCGGGGACAGCGTCACTGATGACGACGATGTAGCGGAGACTGAACGCCCAATCGGTCGAACCGATGCTGACGCCCACCTCTGATGCTCTTAAATCGTGCAGACCGCAGCTGAATCCGCTGGTTACGCGGTGCCATGTTTATTAGAACGTTCTCGATGAGTTGGCTAACGCAACCGCGCCACGCGCGGCCTGCACCTGCGTAATTCTGCTAATGCTGCGTTCTGGCTGTTTGATGGCTGCCACGCACGTACACACATACCGACACTCGATGCAAACACGCCGGCCAGCCTTCGTCCGCCGTCTGCCGTGAGGCTGGCGCGTCGCGCACTGAAACATAGTAATTCACAATTTCGCACCAGTTTTCCTAGAAATAACCCCTTGTCCTCTACAGTGCATTTTAATGATGTTAGCATGTACATCAAACAATTATAAGATAAACTGGTCAAAAAATATTACTTGTATAATAACTTTCATATAAGCAACTTGAAATGATGGTACACAGGTTGTTTCCACTACAAAGCACAAACTGAATTTCCATAAAATCGTAATACATGCCTTTCCCATGACAGGACATAGCAAAATCTCTGTTGCATAAACAGTGATGTAAAAAATAAAATTCCAGCCATACATAGCTTCCCATAACAGTACTTGCCTAAATTTAAATTGCATCAACTGATATATGTTTGGAAAAAGTCCACTCACGTACCTTGAAATATCAAAAAAATTCTTCGCATACCGGATTCACAGATAGGCGTGTGTTTACATAACTTGCGTTTGTGTTAGATTTTGGTTAAGTCTAAGGATGTGAACTTCTATAAAAATCACAGAAAATTTCTCCAAATGTTGCAAAAAATTTTATTTGAGTGCATTTACATAACAGCAAGGCAGGAAAGAGTGCCAAAATCAAAACTGAAACTGTGGTAAAGATGTAGTAACAGAATTCAAAATGGAGCTGATTGGTTACACAGCAGATGGGAACAATGTAGATGCACACATGGAAGGTTCACCTGCTTAACAACAGACGACACCTGTAGTTGAATATATAGGAGTGAATGGGGTAGATAACTAAAACAGGAAAAAGTCAGAACCACTCACTCTACCTACAGTGGACGTGGAAATGGAATGTGAAACCCATGAACCAGAGTATGGGGTAGCAGATCAGAGTGTAGTAGAGGTGCAAGAACCTTTGAGACCAAAATAATGCGAATGTTATGGAACATATATAGCCACATGAGCAACATGACTGGAAATATGAATATCTTCTAATCTAGTATGGGGCTCTACATATTTATTTCACAAGTAATTTAAAATAAAACAGTAAGAAAATGGAGCAGAATTTTAGTAATAATATGCATAAACTGAAAGCTTATTTTACTAGTCAGATGAATGAATTAAAAATTACATTAAAAAATTGGAAGGCATATTGGAACCAAACTTAGCTGTCTTGACTCAACAAAGTGATAGAACAACAGAGCTTGGCAAATCCATGAGTTCTATTAAAACGGAGATATATGCTATTCAAATGCACAATACTGAAATCAGCATTAAATCTGATTCTGAAATACAGTTATTCGAAGAGAGTGTTGAACCAACTGTAGATGGAAAATTCAGGCAGTTCCCAGTATTAAAAAGTGAAATATCTGCAGAAACAAATGCACAGATTTCACCATTAAGAAACACAGTTTTGAGTGTTTAAAATTTTTATGTGTTGCGAGAGACATTACGTAATGCTACCACAGAAATTCGCAATGAAGTGGATTTGTTGCTACAGTATTAACAGAACAAGGTGAGCAGTGTTCCACTAGTGGTACAGAAATATGAACTACTTAGCGAGATGTAGGTCAGTTACAGCAAAGTTTAGGGGCAGCATACCAGGCCACCAGTATCTTCAAGCCAAATGCAGGGCTAAGTCATCTGATAGAGGACCAAGGGTCTTTATGTAAGGACATTACAAAAGAGGCCATGTTGTGATAGTGGGTGTGCCAGAAAACAGTTTGGATAGGGATGGGGCATATGACACAGTTTGTGACCTGGACAAGATAGCTTCCCTGACTCATGGCACCAACGTACTCTTTGTTGAGCAGTTCCGGTGTCATGTTCGACCACACCTTGATGGAGCTGTGAGACGAATCAATGTGGGTTTATGAATGGCTCTGAGGACAGCCAACATTGCTCATGTTTCTCTGGCACCTGTCCAGACTATCAACAGATAGGGTTTCACTAGGCATGGCCTACCCTAAACAGGACTGGGAAGGGAAGGATGGAACAGCTGACACATGAAAGTATAGGGGGTGGATCTCAGGCCACAATGGTCAAATACCTGTTGTCATATGTAGGAAAAGTAGGTCTTTTTTAGGTTAAGTCGAGACAACTGGTTCCCCTGCCTAAAGAGTATTTGCAGCAGTTTAAAAATACTGAAACAATCACTCAAAAAACAGATTTTAACACTCCAAATATCATATGTACTAGATGTCACAAAGAAAAACAAACCATTGGAAAGAGAAACATGGGGCATTCCACATACTGAGCACTGGTCTAGACACAGAAATTCAACACATAGTATTATCATTGTATGAAAAGGCAAGCTCTTACTGCAGAACTACTTCAGGGGGTGGAGGTTCATGCATTTGTATCAGAAAAGGAACACAGTTAAAATCAAGACATGACCTCAGAACAGTAAGTGAAAACAAACAGTTTGAAATATCGGCTATTTGACAAACAAGGCTTGATATCACCAAGAAATTAATCATTTTCTGTGTGTATAGACCTCCTGGTGGTAGTGTGAACACTTTTTTCCATAAATTAACAGACGTTCTAGATAAAGCCTCAAGTACAAAGGTCAACATAATTATGCATGGGGAAATTAATATCAACACTAATATCATAAATGAATCCAGCAGCTCCTTCATAAACATCCAACGTTTTGGCACGCCCCTATCGGCCAATAGTGCAACAAGGGTTACTACAACGACTGCCTCAGTGATTGACCATGTGGCCACAAATATGGACAGTGGAAAATGTGATGTAGCTGTAAAAGATCTGGGATTGTCAGACCATTTCCGTCAAATAACAACAATAATATCAGGCATTGAATCATTCCCTAAACCACAAGCCTACAAACGACATCTATCAGAAATCAAAATAAAAGATTTTTCAAAAGAACTAGAAAAACAAAGCTCTGATGAAGTGTATAAGGAAACCAATGTGAATATAAAATTCTCTAAATTCTCCACATTGTTTAAATTTAATTTTGAAAAGGCTTTTTTAAAAGTATGCATGTCTGTATCAACATCTCACAAAACAGGTGGTTAAAAGCAGGTATTAAGATGTCCTCCCAAACACTTAAACACCTCAGTTCCATGAAAAAGATTCACAATGACTCAGAATTCTTTAATTTCTATCATAGATACAAAAAGACCTACTGGAAGGTGCTGATTGCTGGAAAATAGTCATTTAATGACAAAATAATATATAATGCAGAGAATAAAAGCAAAGAAGTCTGAGATGTTAAAAAAAGCAAACAAGGAGAGGCAAACAAACACAGAATAACATACTGCTAAGGAGAGGGATAAGGTAATAAATGATCCACAACACTTAGCAAAGTGTGTAAATGAGCATTTTTCAAGCACCATAGAGAAGTTACTGCAAAAATTCCCCAAAACAAACATAACTCTTGTAAATAATGTTGCTCTAAATTCAATTATGTTACTTCCAACCACAGAGAATGAAGTCAATAAAACTGTTCAAAAAACTAAAAAAATAAAAAGTCAGTAGGCTTAGATGAAGTACTAATGTGTGTACTGAAACAAAGCATACAGATTACACAAGGCCCCTTAACAAATATAATAAATGAATCCTTCACATCAGAGACTTTTCCAGAGCAGTTAAAACAGGTAGCAGTTGTACCTTTGCTTAAGAAAGCTAATGCAGTAGACATAGAAATTTACCAACCCAATTCCCTGGCATCAGCATTCTCAAAAATAATAAAAGCAGTTATGAAAGACAGATTAATGAAGTACCTGAATAAATACAATCTTGTAACCGAATTACAGTTTGGTTTCCAAAGTGGCAAAAGTATTGTGTCAGGTATAGTAGAATTCACAAAAGTTGTATTTGATGCTCTTGATAAAGATGAATGTGTCACAGTTATATTTTTTGATCTTTCTAAGGCGTTTGATACAGTCGACCACAAGATTCTATTACATGAATTAGAAGCTTAGGAATAAGAGGGGTACCTAATGACTGGTTTCGATCATACCTAACAGATAGGGTACAAAGAGTAGAGATAACACATACTTCAAATAGATGTAAATATTTATTATCAGAATCAAAATACATTAATATACAGGATCCACACGGTAGCATATTAGGACCAATACTGTTCCTGATATACGTCAATGACTCTTCCAGTAGTGTTACTCATGGGGAAAAGATTCTCTCACAAATTTTCACAGTGTCATAATTCTGGAAATCCTTCAGCCATGACTTTCATGCATTTCGGAGACAACGTAATAGTGCATAAGTGAAAAGCTACACCAGTTTGATGGAGTTTCATGCACTTTTTAATAAGAGAACAATTTAACGCCTGTAGCTGTTGACAAAGTGTCTACACAGTTCGAAGTTCTTGCCACTGTCTGTCTTCCCTCTCCTGTTCAGCACATCACCACAGACGGTCTCAAGCCAATTGTTCAAACTGATTATTTGACTTCTATGATTAACTCATTGTGTAAACCCTTAGAATAGAGCAGTTGTTTATAAATAAAGAAATAAATATTAGATCATTCCATCATTTTAAAATAATGCACATATAAAAAGTAAAATTTTTCCAGGTATAAAAGATATCTTTATTGCCACCATCCATATATCGTTCAAGAGTAATCAATAGCTTTAACAAAAACGATTTTGAAAAAACTATATTGTTAATGTATTTGGGTAAGTTGTTCCATTACTAGTGTTTCACAGTTCCTTGAGGTATACCCAAAAGCATAATTGCAAGAAATACCTCATGACAACAACTATACTCCTTCATGTCAGTTAGTGTATCAATTGTATTATATACTAAACAACATAAATAAAGGAATATAAAACAATCAGTTACAGTATACATATAATTTTACAAAAGCTTTGTTTTAGTCAATTTCCATCTGAATATGCAATGATCATATGGCTTCTCATAAAAAGTGCAAATTCTATGTATATAAGTGTGTGTATAAATCATATGGACACTTATTTTATCCTCTGTATTTGTTTCATAAATTTCAAGTACTTCACCTTGTAAACAGGTTTATTAATATTATTTACTAATTAAACTTACTTCACATATCTAAACATCTTTTCATGCTTATCTACTAGAACATATACATCACTTTATTAATGTCTATATAAACAGATAAGTGAAAATTTACATTTGTTTGATTAGGCCGATCAACATTTCCTCACGGTTTTAAGAGAGGTTAGCAAGATCTGAGCCTGATTTTAAAGGGAGATTTAGTTGCAATAAATTTCAGTCGCACAACTACATCGCATTTTTTTGGTATGGGTGACAATGGAGATATAAATACAAAAACACTGGCACACTTTCACTCTGTTATGTCATATAGTATTATGTTTGGGGGAAATTTTCCAAATGGAATGAAAGTTTTTAGAGTGTTAATGCGTGTAATTAGGATCAGTATAGTATAGTACAGTATAGTAGGTAGGATTATGGAAAGAAAACTACAGAGAATGGAACATTTTGTGTTGACAGTCCTCTTTTTTCGATTGTTGCCACTTCAGCGATCTATCAGTACTGGCTCTTTTGAGCGCAATGTTGTGCTGAGTCAGTCAACTGAAATTTAAATAATGTAACAAGAATGTTTAAACATGAACATCTCTATAAAACACTTTTATGAATCCTTGTTACTTCCATGTCTCATTTATACCATAGATGGTGATCACTATGTGACAAGGACATTCGTGGGTTACTTGCATCTCGATCAGTGCTGGCAAGCACTGATCTAGATGGAAGAAAACATTAACACTCTCACAATGCAGCCAGATACATTTGCTGTCATTCTTTCTCCATTCCTCGTTTCCTTGGAGGAAAACCATGTTTTTTCCATAGAACCATGAACAGAAGAAAGAATGTATGTCAACAATAGTGCTGAATATCATATGAAAACTTTTCGAGATCTGTCGGTCAGAGTTTGTACTATTGACAGTACTTCATGGGGTTAATATTTATAACAGTGATCACTACCAAAATAATAGCAGAAACAAAGGTTGAATAAGGAAGCTGTGAGGATTAAAAATTGCTATAATAGAGGAGACCCTGAGAAATAAGGGAGAGTTGACTATGTTATGTTAGATCCAAATTTTTCACTAGGATGATGTGCCATGTGGTGTTCTATGTTCCTACATGTTTCTTTAGTTTATTTTAAACTCTTGGTCAATTAACAAGTCCTTCTCCTTGCACTTCTGACACTTCGTTCTTTGTCACTCATTAGTGAAGTAATTTTTGTCACAAAGCTATTTTTTCTCATCATAACTTTAAGCTGCACGTTTAACTTTTAGCATATGTGAAACTTACTTGACTTTTTTTAGGTATTTGACAAAGGCAAAAGTTTAACACATAAATAAAAATATAACATCTACTACATTAATTTAGCATGTTAACTTATTTATGTTCTATTCAGATTATTCCTCTAATTCTAATTACTATCACTCATACTTTATTAGGTCTGTGATATTCTGTACTCCTAATTGTTTTCTTATAGTAAATTCTAATATGCAGTGGCATTGGGACAATTTACAATTACAAATGGACCATTAAACGTGAACTTGAACTTGTTTATTAGATTAGATTCAGTTTTCGTTCCATAGACCCAAAAAATTAGATGATTCTTGTGGGTGCGGAACATTCCAGAAATTATAACATAAAAACATAAAAAATTTGAATATAATACTTACTACCCTGATCATTTGTCAGTAGATAGTCGAAATACGTTAATACAATACAGTAAACTGGAACAGCTAATATTTACATAATCAACACACTGTCAGAATGAAACACTGTTAAGCGCTGTTAATAAATTTATCATACACAAAACACATAATCTTGACTATTGTGACCAAGTGCTGTCAAAACTGGGGTGTAACAGATATTTTTACTTAAGCTGGCTTAACAGTCTCTGTTAAGATATTCAACTATGGAGTAGAAGGAGTTGCATATCAAAAAGTCTTTCAAACTCTGTTTAAACAGTGCTTTATCAGAAACCAAGTTTTTAATAGTTGCTGGCAGTTTATTGAAAATTTGTGTTCCTGAATATTCGACCCCTTTTTGTACCAAGGTAAGTGATTTTAGGTCTTTATGTAGCTTGTTCTCGCTCCTAGTATTAATATTAAGTATTGAGTTATTGGCTAGAAATAGAGATGTAATACTTGCAACAAATTTCATCAAGGAATAAATATACTGAGAAGCAGTGGCTAGAATATAAAGTTCCTTGAACAGATTTCGTTCTCACTTCAAATGCAGACGTGTTTAGGTGCTTAAGCAATTCTGTGGTATGCCCTCTCCAACTGGATTTATTATCGAGTTGTAATCCCAGAAATTTAACACTGTCAACCTCTTCAATCTGCATGTCTTCAAATGTTATACCCATTCTGGGAGGAAATCTCTTACAGGTTCTGAACTTCATATAGTGGGTCTTCTCAAAGTTTAGTGACAGTGCATTAGCTTTAAACCACTTATTAATGTCAATGAAAACTGGTTTAGCCCCTATTTCTAAATCTGTACTTGGCTTGCTACTTATTGCAGTGATTGTATCATCTACAAACAGAACAAACCTAGCATCTGAGAATGTTACAGATGAGAGGTCATTAATGCACACAAGAAAAAGCAATGGACCCAAGATGGAACCTTGAGGAACACCACATGTAATTAATTCCCAGTCAGATGAAGACTGACTGCTACTGCACAGGTATCTTGCAACGACACCCTTTGTTTCCTGTTTGATAAGACTCCAACCATTTCGCAGCATTGGCGGCGACACCATTATATTCTCATTTACTTAACCTTCATGCGCTCATGATAGAAATAGCCACGTGAGCGCTTGCGCAGGAGGTCGGCCGCCCGCCCCTGAGTTTTCATGAATCTCTTGAGGTTTTCTGTTTTTAAAGGTCGTATTTCCATTAAGTCTCACACAATATTGCAAACACATTTCTAATCAAAATTATTTATTTAACAATAAAATATACAATGGAATACAAAAAGGAAGCCAAATATCCAAACGAAATATAAGAACATTTTTTTAATTGTAATGTTTTGGGACTATATAATGTAATACTTAAGACTAGAGTTATTCACTGTCTTAACTCGTCACAAGAAAAGCAAATTTAGCTTTGAAAAAATAATTTTTGATTGAAAACGTCACGAACATTTTTGTCAGATGAAAAATGCTGATCAGTCTGTATCCATTCAATTTTTGTTTTGAGGCTGACAACAATTATTGCACGTACCTGTCGTGGTTGAATGTCGTAAACAGATGTTTCTTCCACATTCACTGCATTCTCACTTTGTTTTTATATTCTTTTTTGAGCCACATAAATAACATATTCCTCTCCTTGTAGGTGTTGATACAGCTGGATAAGCTGCGTCACTCTCTCTGTAATTTTCCAAATATACTAACAAATCTTTTGGTAAATGCTTCAATTTAGCTCATTCTTTCAGATTTTCGCTCATCAACTCCAAAGATAACGCATGTAAGAATTGTCTTCTCGATTTTTCTTTCATATTATCTGTGTTGTATTGAAAAATGCGTAACGAATTTATTCCTGCCAAGTGAAGTAAGGGGAAAAGTATACATGCAGGTCACCTTTGTGTTCTCCTTGATGTTGAAATTCTGGAGCACATGAGGTCTAAAGTATCAACTCCATCTTTGGTTGAATTATAGCCTGTGATTTCAACAGGTTTTTTGGTATCTTCATCAATACTGTCGGTATGATGCATTGTGGAGAGCACTACTACAGCTTTCCTTTTTTTTCTAATCATAGAAATCAAAGTTTTGTCATCTTGACAACCGAACATGTAGTCTCGTGCCACTGAATTTCCATTTACTGTCACAAATTTTGGGGGAAAAACCTCATTGTACCTAAAAAGCTGAGGCATTTGCTAAGGAGGTATTCAGCCAACAGGTAACTTGAAAAATAATTATCAGTTGTTACATTTCTATTTGATCCTTCTATGCATTCAACCAATCGTATGGTTTGTTCGAGGGTACGTTAGGGCCTGGCACTTGTTTTCTGCAGTACATATGTATAAAAAGTTATATGTACAAAAAGTGCGTGCATCACACAATGCATACATTTAACCAGTATTTGGCTGGTTTTTGAGACATGCACTGGATGAATGAACGTCGTCCTCTAAACGCAACCAACATCTCATCAACAGTGACAAATGCCCCAAAACTGAATGATTTTTGGCTGTTAGCAATGAAAGAAGACAAAATTTCTCGTATAGGAGCAAGTTTGTCTGTTGCTTGACATTCCAATCTCGTGTTTAGGTCATCAATTCTTATATCTCGTAGCAAAAATCTAAATCTATTTAGGCTGAAATTGGCTCGTAAAATTGTCAGACCTGTTCCATTGCTATTGAAATATTCAGAGAAATTTGCACGGTTTCCTCTTTTGACCGCAATCAAAAACAGAGCACCAAACCATGCTAGCATTTCTGCTGTTGTTGTCGGCTTCTAGTTCCTTCCACATGCTGAGTTACTACTTCCTTTTGCCAGTGCTTGACGTGTCAATTTTTTCCTTTCAATATAAATATTCGTGTACTTTACGATCCCTTCTACCATTTTGGGAGTTATTATACACTGAAAACTTTTCAGTCGAGTTTTATATTGTCTTATTTGTCCTATAGGACCTGGTAGAGTTTTAATTATATTTTTTGACTGCTGCTAATATTGGCACTACTAGCCCAAATAGATTCCATGTCCTTACCTATATAAAATCTGATGTCATTTGTTGGTAGCTCGTGTTGATCTACGCCATTTTATCCCCTGTTTTCCAAATTAATTTACGACTCACTTTGATATATATCATCTCAATCCCTTCTTGTTCATAATCTGGGTCATAGGAAACCTCATCTTCTAGGGATTCCTCATGGCCTTTCCCCCTCTGCTTCCTCTCTCTCCAATTCAGCCAAGATTATATGTATATCATCAGACGCAAGGTTTCGTCGTTCCCTTTAAAAAACAAAAATAATTGTTACTTTTGCCAACAGAAATTTCTTAGAATGACGAAGTGTTAAAGTAGAAAGAAAAACAGGATTTGTGAATGGCAAAATTTATAGAAAGTAACGCACATTCATTAGAGAATTGGAAGAGTCTATAAAACTGAGGAATTATAGGGGAATTACAAAAATAAATCCTTATATTCCGAAGTAGACGAGTAGAACAAAGTCTCATAAGCACTCACAAGGCAGTAAACTGACCGCCGAACGTGTTCGGACCTATTTGAACTTGTCCTGAGAGGCAGAGAGGTGCGATTTGGACGAACTTCGAGCAGCACCTGTCGGAAAAAGGTGCAACTAGAGAATACATGTCCCTCCCGCCGCCTCGTTACCTTTGTGGAGTAAGTATGGCGCGAAATTGCAAAAAGACGGTCATTTCACCGCCCGCGCGAGCGTGTGAAGGTTAAGAGAGTGATGTGGTTTACACGGTCAAAGGCTTTTGACAGGTCACAGAAAATGCCAGTAGATTCTAATTTATTATTACATTCTTGGTGTAAGTGTAAATAGCTTTCTCTATATCAGAACCCCATCAGAAACCCAAACTGTGACTTGGACAATATATTATTTGCAATCAGATGCTTAAGCAAATGCTTAAACACAACCTTTTCAAATATTTTTGAGGAAGCTGGCAAAAGTGAAATTTGTTGATAGTTTGATGATATCTCTTTATCCCCCTTCTTGTAAAGAGGCTTAACTTCAGCATATTTTAACCAGTCTGGAAACGTTCTGCTGATTACAGGTTGACTACACAAATAACTTAAGATAGAACTCAACTCACATAAGCACTCTTTGATTAACTTTGTTGATATATTATCATACCCACTGGAAAACTTAGATTTTAAAGATCTTATGATGGACGCTACTTCTTTGAAAGATATGAGTGTCATTTACATTTTACTGGAGTTATTTTTAAGGACTGGTCTCAGATACTCCATTACATTGTTCACCGAACCTGATAACCCCAAGCTGTCAGTAAGAGAAATGAAGTACCTGCTTAAGAGGTTTGCAACACTACATGTACTTGTTACCAAAGTGTCATTTATTTTTAGAACTATCTGTTCCTCTTCCTTTTTGGCCCCAACTGTCTCTGTCTCCACAATATCCCATACAGCTTTTATTTTGTTATCTTATCTAATTATTTTTTTCTCATAATAAAGCTGGTTCGATTACTGGATTACTTGCTTCAATATTTTGGATTATTCTTAGTAATACATTACAATTCTAACATCAGAGCTGTTCCTGGATAGTACATACAGTCTCCTACATGATATCTTTATTCCTTGTGTAATCCACATTTTATTTTTTGACTTCTGTGTGATCTGAGTTACCCTTAGCGGAAAACAAATATCAAAAGTGGAGGCAACTTTATTAGTGAATAGTTTGCATTTTCCATTTGAGTCAGACGTATTGTAAACATCTATCCAGTACATGTCTTTGAGCAATTTCCAGAATTTCTCAATTTTTCACTTATTTATTACCCCATTTACTCGGATTTGATAGATTTTTTATCCTGACAAGTTTCAACATTTAACATGAGATGCTGCATGTCATTATCATATAGCCCATTTACTATTGGTTTTGTGATATGACTTTTTTCCCTAAATTTATCCACAAAGATAGTACCAATAGCAGTCTCAGAGCATTTACTTATCCTAGTAGCAAAGTTCACAGTAGGAACTAAATTGAATGATAGTGTTACTGACTGCAGTAATTGTTCACTGACAGAGCTTTTCAATAAATCCACATTAAAATCCTCAGCAACCCCTGTTTCCTTGTTTTTTACAATGAGATGGAACAGCAGAGCTTCCAGATTGTTAAGAAGAGGTTAAAGTTTCATGAAGGTGATCTGTATATACCTACTATTATAAAGGACATATTATGAAATACTGCTTCTGTTTCACTAGCTTCTAAGTGATCTTCTGAGCAAAATTTATTAATATCAGCATTCTTCATATCAAAACAGTTTCTGACAAATATGGCAACTTCCCTTTCTCCATATTTTCTCTACACTAATAAGAAGTTAACTTGAACCCAGTAACGTTTAACACATCTATACTAGTGATCACATGATATTCAGAGAGGCAGGTTATATCAACTGATTTGCTCAACTGTAATTCTTCAACACAAATAAGCAACTCATTAAGCTTACCCCTTAGTCCTCAGATATTCTGATGCAATCTTATCTCATGACTGAATGCACCTGTTTTTTGAGGGGCCAAACTTCTCATCGCACCTACAGATCCTAACTTCTGCTTGCTTACTCACCTTAGTTATAAGCGTCTCTTCCTGTTAATCAATGTATTTCTGTATGTGGAGGGAACTCTACCAACTTTTTCACTAAACATTACGATCACCTTTATTCCAAAATCTCATCTGTAGAGAATCCTGTGCACATATATTTCAGAGCATTCATTATGTTTTCAAATTCTGATACATATTTTCTCCATGACCGGCTATTGTCATGACCATATGTACGACATAACCTACTTATTTTATACACATACCTCACACTGGGAATGTGCAGATTACTTGGACTTAATTTTCAGCCATTCCTTCCCTCTGTAATTTTGAACATAATTTGGATCCAATTTGGGATAACAGTCTTTGAAGTTTATGCATATTAACAAACTATTTTTCAGTCATTTTGCTATAAACTGCTTTGACAGTTGGTTTGCACAAAGAATACTATTTTATAAACTTCGAAAACAGATCTACTTCTACTAAAATGTTGGAAAAATTACCTGATGTTTTTGGCAAAGGACCAAACAAATCCAAGACAACCTATTTCCATGATAGTATTTGGCTTGATAGTTGGCATCAGTCCTTGGATAGTAGTTTTAGCTACTTTAGCCTTTTGGCATAAATAGCAAGATATAATCTGCTCCACTATTCTTCGTAGGAAATTGTTAAATGCTACACATTCCCATACCTTATCAACACACTTTCTAGCTCTGCAGTGGTCATATCCAAATGGAAATAAATGATAACTTCCCTTATGTATGTGGAAGGCCAAATAACTTTCAAGATTAGGAATCATTTTCCTTCCTCAGGTACAAAACATCTTTATATATTTTGGTTAGCTGGTTGATTTGAGGAAAGGGACCAAACAGCGAGATCATCAGTCCCATTGGATTAGGGAAGGAAGCTGACCATGTCTTGAAATGGAACTGCCCTGGCATTTACCTGAAGTGGTTTAGGGAAGTCACAGAAAACTTAAATCAGGATGACTGGTCATGGATTTGAACTGTCGTCCTTCCAAATGTGAGTCCAGTGTGTTAACCACTGCCTCACCTCGCTAGGTATATACACTCCTGGAAATTGAAATAAGAACACCGTGAATTCATTGTCCCAGGAAGGGAAAACTTTATTGACACATTCCTGGGGTCAGATACATCACATGATCACACTGACAGAACCACAGGCACATAGACACAGGCAAAAGATCATGCACAACGTCGGCACTAGTACAGTGTATATCCACCTTTCGCAGCAATGTAGGCTGCTATTCTCCAATGGAGACGATCGTAGAGATGCTGGATGTAGTCCTGTAGAACGGCTTGCCATGCCGTTTCCACCTGGCGCCTCAGTTGGACCAGCGTTCGTGCTGGACGTGCAGACCGCGTGAGACGACGCTTCATCCAGTCCCAAACATGCTCAATGGGGGACAGATCCGGAGATCTTGCTGGCCAGGGTAGTTGACGTACACCTTCTAGAGCACGTTGGGTGGCACGGGATACATGCGGACGTGCATTGTCCTGTTGGAACAGCAAGTTCCCTTGCCGGTCTAGGAATGGTAGAACGATGGGTTCGATGACGGTTTGGATGTAATGTGCACTATTCAGTGTCCCCTCGACGATCACCAGAGGTGTACGGCCAGTGTAGGAGATCGCTCCCCACACCATGATGCCGGGTGTTGGCCCTGTGTGCCTCGGTCGTATTCAGTCCTGATTGTGGCGCTCACCTGCACGGCGCCAAACACGCCTACGACCATCATTGGCACCAAGGCAGAAGCGACTCTCATCGCTGAAGACGACACGTCTCCATTCGTCCCTCCATTCGCGCCTGTCGCGACACCACTGGAGGCGGGCTGCACGATGTTGGGGCGAGAGCGGAAGACGGTCTAACGGTGTGCGGGACCGTAGCCCAGCTTCATGGAGACGGTTGCGAATGGTCCTCGCCGATACCCCAGGAGCCACAGTGTCCCTAATTTGCTGGGAAGTGGCGGTGCGTTCCTCTACGGCACTTCGTAGGATCCTACGGTCTTGGCGTGCATCCGTGCGTCGCTGCGGTCCGGTCCCAGGTCGACGGGCACGTGCACCTTCCGCCGACCACTGGCGACAACATCGATGTACTGTGGAGACCTCACGCCCCACGTGTTGAGCAATTCGGCGGTAGGTCCACCCGGCCTCCCGCATGCCCACTATACGCTCTCGCTCAAAGTCCGTCAACTGCACATACGGTTCACGTCCACGCTGTCGCGGCATGCTACCAGTGTTAAAGACTGCGATGGAGCTCCGTATGCCACGGCAAACTGGCTGACACTGACGGCGGCGGTGCACAAATGCTGCGCAGCTATCGCCATTCGACGGCCAACACCGCGGTTCCTGGTGTGTCTGCTGTGCCGTGCGTATGATCATTGCTTGTACAGCCCTCTCGCAGTGTCCGGAGCAAGTATGGTGGGTCTGACACACCGGTGTCACTGTGTTCTTTTTTCCATTTCCAGGAGTGTATATACTTTGTAGAATGTTCTGGTTATATCAATATTGATGGTATCAAAATTATTTTTTAACCACTTTCAGACAATTGTCCACATTTTGATATCGCCACATGTTCTTATAGATTTCCTTAATTTGGTCTTTCCCCCGTACTGGTTTGAAATAATTAACTCTGAAGGTGCCTTCATCTTCCTCTCTTCATCTTATCACCATTTTCACATAGTCTTGACAAAGCGTCAGGGAGCTAATTATCTATGACTTTTTCTATCTTATTTCCAGATCTCACTGCTGAAGAAATAGGGGCCATCTAGTGAACCTGTTATCTAATAGTCTGCAGGATTTTAGGAATGTCAATGCTCTGTGGCTAGTATGGACAATAGTTCTGCACCCCTAAATTTTCTGCATCCTCAGACTATAGATAAAGCCCCATTTCTTAACCTGTATAGATATTTTCCAATTGTGTGAAAATTTGACTACCTAAAAAGATTGGTTTGTGAATGACTTGATCTCCAACCTGTTGTTCCTGGAAAATCTGAACTTCTGGTCCAAAATCGGCCATACATAGCTTTGTGAAATGGCTCCTTCACCTCTGGATGAAACAGTTACGTCTTTTGGATGGACTCTCTTTCAACTTACTGAAAGCCAAATCGCATTCAAGAGACCTCAGTAAATAGTTTAGGTCTGGGTTCTTGAAATCTTGTTTCTCAACGTATTTATGGTAAAACGAACACATGCCTAAAAAGGCTTTTTAATGTTTTCATGTCTTAGGCACCAGACAATTCGTTTTAGCTTTGCCTTCTTCAGATCTTACTTAATCGTTGGTTGTTTCATATGCCTCTCCTTGAGCTGTTTAACCTGAAGGTTACTAGTGTACAGAGACAGCATTTTCCTGCATACAAGAAAACAATGAACTTTGTTGATTCAGGGGATGACTGCGCCTAGCAGTACCCAGCAGCCACATCGACTGGTCATAAATTGAATGTCAAGAAACCTTTGGAGCAATTTCTTAAGGTTTTGAGGAGTCTGTTTCCTGCTTTCCCATCTTATGTAGGGAATGACTGTCAATAGCCACACATACTCCTCCATCCTTTTTGCTCACAGTAATAACAGATTGTTGTAAGGACTATTGCTCCATTCAGTTATCCCCCATTCAACCATCCTATCTATCTCCATTTCAGTTGGAGCTCTTTTTGTCAGAGAGACTATATGGTGGTTTGAAAAATCGCTCACGTTCAATAACATCCAACATCAATAACATCATATTACTCATCCATATGTATAGTCCACCACTGTAGCTGAGGGGACCTGGGTTCTATTCCTGGCAGGGTTGGAGATTCTTCTCCCAAGGGATTTGGGGTTTGTGTCGTCTTCATCATCATCATCTGATCCTCGTCAATGTACACATCGCCAGAGTGGCATCACTTCAAAAGACATGCACCAGGCTATCAGGTCTACCTATTGGGAAGCCTTCACCACACATTTCATTTTCACCTGTGTGTATTGGAAAACACCTCTTACTTCTCTTTTGATACCTGGTGTAATTGATCCTTTTGCACTATTGACAGTCTGATCCACAATTTGTCAAAAGTAGGGTCCTCCATTTGATTTGATAATATTCTGAATACGGTAATCTTCTGAAAAATTTACAAAACTGACATTACCATCTGGCCTAATAAGTGTAAAGATTGCATCATATCATCTTCAATTTCATTTACTGTTTCAACCAGCACTTGTAACATTTTACTTATTGTTTGACAGATTATCACTCTTCTGCTACAATCAATGATGACGCATTGTTTTACCAACCATTCAGTGCCCATTAGGACTTCTGTGCTCAATTCTGGCACAGCCAAAAACTAAGAGGTAAATACTTGTCCTTGGATCTTAAAATCAAATAAGGTATGTTATCTAGTGGTCTTGCTCACCTTATTGCTGGCCCCTACTACTTTAACACCATTTACCATAATTCTTTCTACACAAGGATTATTTTTTATTATTTAAAGAAATGCGCTTGATATGGCACTTATTTGCAGCCTGTTTTCAGCAAACAAATATATGATTCCCATAGATCTCTATAGGAATTGAGATCTGTGCTAAAGTACGTGACTTTCTTCCCACACTAAATCCTTTTATACTGCAAGATCTTGTCATGAAAGACCCTTGTACAGAGGTTTCTTCCTCCTTCTATCCTCTACATATTTCACTGCCTTTTTTTCTGTTGAATATTATCATTTTCACAGTTTCACCAAATTTAACTTGTATTACTACAGGTCTCCATGAGTGGTAGTAACCTCTGTATATGTATCTTGTAGTAAAGAAGTTTCCCCTTCATTCTCACTAGCCTCTGATTCACTTTCATTACAGTTGGCTTTGTTAGTCACATTCCAAGATGGTAACACAAGATCTTCTATGAATCTATATATAGTAAATTACAGATTATTTAGGATAGAATTGTGATGGAATATTCTAAAGTCTGTTCACTGTTGATAATGAACCATAATGTTCACATTAATTGTTATTTCACTTTGGCCTGTTGTAACGGTTACTCCATTTACTGAACAAAATGCAAGTTTTACCTTACATGGTTTGTGTTGTTGGAAGTATTCTCGCGTCTGTGGCGTTGGAACAGTGAAGGAAAATGATCTCATGCAGCTTCTTCATGTCTCTGATAAATTAATATATACCAAGCAACGTCACGCTTCCCAGAGCCATTGTTTCAGAAGCAACCATGGCTCACAGATTTTCACATCATCGTAAGTGTCGAAATTCTTTCGCCCACAGCTTAATGATTTCAGAGACTACTTAATAGTCTCACCATTGTCTGTCATCCCACTCCTGCTGCTCAAGCAAGTCATCCAAATCATTTACTTCTCTTTCATGGTATTAATTTTACTTTTAATTGACTCTTTCTGTAAACACTGAGAGTAGCATCCGGTTACAAGTAAAGAAATAGATTTTGATCTTTTAACATAATGTTTACATAAAAAGTAATATTTTTCCATGTATACAAAGACATCTCCATTGCCACCCTTCTCATATTATTTCAAGATTAACTGATTGATAGTTGTATGAAAAGCAATTTTGAAAAAATTATTATTTATTGGTTCAGGTATATTTGTCCCATTACACTTTACACCATTAGTTGCAGCTGACTGTAATGCTTCAGAGTCTTTCTCATAAGATAAGAATATTTGTCTTCAGCATAGCTTACTAGATGAGTATTGAAAGTTGTGTCATTTCATTGAGATACACCAAGAAGAGAAAGGGACCAGGAACTGTCCCTTGTGACAAACTGTGAATTACTGTATCCCTAGAAGACTAGAGATCTATAACCTTATTATTTATTTTATGTGGACGTTTAGTGCACTGCTTGCGATTTGTTATGTACCTGTACATGGACAGTAAATACACAAATGTGTCTTTGACCTTGTATGCCATTAGTTTCTTAATAAGCAGCCCATGGTTAGACAAGTCGAAAACTGTGGAAAGATTTAAGAATATACCTGGTGTCCACACTCCTTTGTCCAGGAAGGTGTACACTTCATGGAGAAATAAAGTAAAGCAATCTTTCCTGATGCCATGCTGTATTTGTGTTAGCACATTGTTTGTTGTAAAATAAGCAGGGTGCTGAACAAATATTATTTCAAAAACCATACTGAAGAGAGGGATAGTGTCAGATTGAAGTTTATTTTGTACTTCTCTTCTTATGCACTCGTTTAACAGTGCCTTTTCTAGCCTACTATGATATGAGTCTTCTCTAATACTTTATCTTATGAGGTACATTTGAGGTGTAACTACTTCTTTTACACATTTTTTACTACAGTCCCATCAAGCTGACTGTTTGTTTTTTAACGTGATCATTATCATGCTTATTTAATTTTCCATAACTTACTCAGATTCAAAATCCATTGCATGAATGATGTCATTCAATATCTTTTGGTGCATGTGTATAGTCTGTGTTGGAGACATGAAATGTTTATTAACCCATTAAGGCCTAAAGCCGTGCTAATGCAACATTTTATTCATAAATTTTGTATATAAAACGAATTGCACAAATTTCGAACTTCTTTATTACAATGTTAAGAGGATATCTGAAAAACTAGTTTAGGCATTTTAATTTAGATCCCTGACTGTAATGTTGACGACCATGAATTTTCAAACTTCCAGATAAATTTGTGTATTTCATTGCGAAGGTTTTCATTTTATTTCCGGATTTAAATGAACTTTATACAGTGAACTTGTTTCAAACTCCTTTTGTCATACTACATTACTGTTTAGAGATGTCAGTTAGAATTCTAACTATTTTTTGCTATTTACAATATGTTATGTTTATGTAACTTTGGACTACCAAGTATATTTGTGAAACACGTCTGCTTCATCCTACCATAAAAATATAATGGTATTCCATTGATGATTGAACAGTTTTTTATTGTTAGCCTTTATTCAAAAGACATTCATTCAGTTCAGTTGGAGTTTCAATGTGTTTGCAGATGGAACAATAACTGTAATCAAATATTCGCTACCAGTACTGGTAAGTTAGTTTTATTGAAGTTCTGCATTTTATTTACTTTTGCGTATTACTAATTGAATAGTAATTTACCACAACTCTGCTGTAAATGAATGCAGACAGTACATATAGGGATTACTGCTTGTTTAGGCATATCTGATTACTACACAAAACCTCTGTCTACTTCCGAACTTATTGCCATATTGAATGAAGATGAATAACTTGAGAGTCCAGATAGCATCAATTGCACGTACATTCCACCAGATGTTAATAATATCACAGATGAAGAAGACATTGATGCAGATCTTGTTGAGGAAGAGGAAGCAACTGCTATCACTGGTACCTTTGAAATACATACATATAGTGAGTAAAAAAAGTGAAATCAACTGTAGGGTCAGAGCCTAGTGGACCTGATAAGAAAAGAAAACGAATTGGGCTGAATGTAATGAAAAGAAATTGAAGATGTTCCAAAGTGAAAGAAGGTTTAACCAACTTACACTTCCTCACCATTAACAGAGGAGCTGACCAAGACAGAAGACATTAAGAATAGAGTAGAGGGTCTATTGCCTTATGAAATTTTTTCTCTTTATTTTGACTTTGAAGCATTTTTAAAAATTACTGAATACACAAATAAATATACACGAGATAACAATTGCCATTCATTTCAAATAACTGTTCCACTGTTGAAGCAATTTATAGGAATAATGATTCTTTCAGGATATCAGAGATTACCTGCAATTAAATGCACTGGGCAGAAGATGAATACAAAGGATTACTAATTGTAAGAAGTTGCGTGAGTCATAATGAATTCTTGTCAATCATACAAAATATCCATTTGTCTAAAAATGACAGACTGGATAAAATGGCAAGTTTTCTAAAGTGAGACCAAACTTTGATATAATCAATAAAAAATATCTTCAATTTGGAATATTTTCTTATAATTTGTCTGTCGATAAGGAAATGGTCCCTTATTTTGGGAGACATTCCTGCAAGATGTTCATCAAAGAAAAAACTGTCATATTTGGCTTCAAATTGTGGTGGTTATGCAGTGCAACTGGCTACTTGTACAAATTCATTCTTTATGGTAGGAAGATGGCAGGATGTGAAACATCTGAATTTTCTTTGGGTGAACATGTAGCTATGAATTTGCTTTCAGTTGTTGAAGACCCATCTCGTCATTGTATGTATTTGATAATTTCTTTTCCTCTTGTTCTTTGTTTTGTATTTTAAAATGGAAGGGATTTTTTGCCACTGGTACTATTCAGGGTGACCCAAATTGCAAAGTACCCTTTGAAATCCACCTAATGCATGAAGAAGAAAGGCAAGGGTGTGATTCACATTCTATTTGACAATAAAGCTGAGGTCGTAATGGTAAAGTGGAATGACAATTCCACTGTGACAGTAGTTGCCAACAATGGCACCATCCAGCCTTTAGCAAATGCAAAAACATATATTCAGAAAGAAAAGAAAAGAAAAGTATTTCTCTGCTCCAACTCAGGATTATAGCTCAGTACAGTCAACATACAGGTGGTGTTGATTTACACAATATTGCTATTCCCAATTACAGAATTTGAATAAGAGGCAAGAAATGGTGGTGGCCTCTCTTCACCAACTTGATAGACAGTGTAATTGTGAATCCATAGAAAATATACAGTCTTCCAAATGAAGGAAATATGTCACACTTTCAATTTCACTCATACTATGCATGACCCTTATGAAATCAGAAGACACTGCAGCTGAGAATGAAGGAAACAGAGAAACTGGAACCCCTCAGTACACAGGAAAATGAACTTATGAATGTTCCTCCAAATGCTGTCTTCAGAAAGAAATATGCTATGATGATGTAGGCCACATAACAATTAGGAGAAGAACAATGCAAGAGGATGATGTAGGTTATGTAAAAGTACAACAATTTACAAATGCAAAAAATGTAATGTGCATCTCCATTCAAACTGTTTTCAAACATTTCAAAAGAGAACGAAATAAAACGAAATAAGACTTCTTAGAATCACAAAGTTGCATACGTGCAACATTTTGCTGTACTTTAATTGTGGCCTGTATATTTCTTTTTTGTATAATTATGTCTATATTAGTGTACAAGTGGATCAAATAAACATTATTTTCAAAAAAATTTTATTAGTTTGGTGCTTCGTCCTCAGTGGGTTAAAAAAGTTACATACTGATTTTGAGTCTTTTATAGTTTTAATGTCCTGTAGAATCCATAAGAGATCACTGTGATATTTCATTACCAACTATATGTTTTCTAATGTCTGAAATACCAGCTTCAAAGGTTTTTTACTTGTGTTATATTTTTGTTCTCAAATTGTTGCTTTGTACAGGACATGTATGTCATGTATATTCTGTCTAAGCTTAACAAGATTGACTGGGAACCTGAGTTCACTATTTCTTCCAGTTTGAGTGTGCGTAGCTCTTGTCTGCATTTACGTAATACATTCCTTTAACCTTCAAGACATAAGAAACTGTCAAGTGTGTAATCTTTTGTTAATTTAACTAAATACAATGAAATGGCTTAAATGTAGAATCACTGGTCTACAACAGAAACAGATGTATAAATAGAAATTTTAAGTTCAATAGTATGAGATGGGAGAGGGGGCAGACTCGTGAATCTACTTATACACAATATAAATATGCCCTTTTCGGTGAGTGAAGGAATTGTTGTAAGTCAAATGACTCTGAGCTGGTATGGTATGTTTCTGCTCATTACCAAGTTCATTAGTTCCACATTCCACATATAATATTTATGATGAACAGTGTGACTTAGAATGCATCAGTGAAAACAAAACACCCATTAAAAAGACAAATATTTACTGAGGTACTGCTGGCCAATTACAGGATTTTATCAGGTTTCCTTTACAGTATTGAAGAAGTTATTAAGGAGGAACATATTTAATCTAAATTTGAACACAGTTCTGCTGTCTGTCAGACAATTTATTTCCTGGGAAAATTATCAAATGGTTTTACAAATAGATATTTCAATCCTTTGTTCCAAATTTTAAATCATGAAGGATAATGCAGGTAATTTTCCCCTCTATTTTTGTACTTGTGAATATTTCTGTTACTCTTAAACTCAGATATATTTTTGAGAAATTAAACCGCTGAAGAAATGTTCTAAGAGCCCTGTTTTGATATTTTAGCTGTTTAAAGAGAATCCTGCAGGAAGCTAGAGTGTGAAAACCACACATACTTCTAATTAATTTTTTCTGTAATGAATTCTTTTTTGC
Organism: Schistocerca gregaria; assembly: GCF_023897955.1. Lineage (NCBI taxonomy): Eukaryota > Metazoa > Arthropoda > Insecta > Orthoptera > Acrididae > Schistocerca > Schistocerca gregaria. The sequence continues at coordinate 477,149,880 of NC_064926.1, forward strand.
TAACAGGGGAACTTCCCCATCCCATCTCCCTCAGATTTAATAGTAAGATGGCCCAGTGGATAGCCTGTCAAAAACTGACCACAGATCAGGAATGAAAACTGGAAAAAGGTGTGCTGGAGTATGAAAAGAGAAGCACAACAGAAACAGTGAATGGTCCAATCTTAACAAGTGCAACATTTAGTCCAGTGTATGAGCCATATCGTGTTCAAGTGGTTCTGGTGTTGGAATCTGAAGTGGGCAAGTCAGGTTCTAGTCCCCACTCATGCCATTTATTTTTCTTTTCTTTATTCACAACTTTAGGAACTGTATGTAAAAATTTCTATTCACTTTCAGTAGTCTTGGCAGTTGACATACTATTCATTGGTTATAGAATATAAGTCATTTGCTAAGAATACGTTACCACCACAAACAAGTAAATGTGATGAATAGTGAGAACTGGCGAGATACAACATAGATGTCTCACAGAAATGAAAACAACAAATAAAAGGATGTGAACTATGTTACAACAAAGGATTTCAGGAATGAACTTCCAAAATGGAATGCAACTTCAAAAACGTTAAAAACATATGTTTTGACAGAGAACAAAGAAACTGTGTGGTTGTGAAACTGTTGCATTCATGTGTTGCAGCTTATCTGACAAACTATTATGTTTTCATCATTTCCTTGGGAGTGATCGCATTGACATTCATACGAACAGCTAAGCTGGGCAAGGGGGCATATTTCACTCACTCACCAGGTGTACAAGTTAGGTGCATTTATAAGAGATTCCTATCATATGACACACGTAGTGTCACTCATGTCGTGTATGACACACCAGACATGTTTTTCGATGGAGGATTCGGTTGACTTGTAGGCCTTGTTATCCAACGTTTGTGGTTCCCATTTGAAAACCACTTCTTTTTGGCTGCTAATAGAGTAACTGTGCAGAATCAACTTTCATTATAGATCCCTTCCTTACACGTCGCTCTTACAAACGGACGTTAAACCATGACACAGACACAAATTTGGATACAGCAAATAGTGAAAAAATAATAAAAATAGGAGGCATGAGGGTCCTCTGTGAACACAGCTCGCTCACTTTGCAGTCCAGCAACACGACCGCTTAGCCACCGGGCCATCGCTTCTCTTCCTTGCTCAATGTCGCACTTGCTAAGCCTAGACCATTCACTTTTTCTATTTTTTTTCTTTTGCCTGATTGTAAACTGGATAAATTCGTGTATTTCTGTGATAAGGTTGCAACATTAAACCAAAAATATTTACAGCTTACACAGCTTTTGTTTTGTCCTGAAAACCTTACAACCTTAAATGTGTGAACATCCACCCAGATGCAGCCCGTGATAGAGCAAAATGTAGTGGACGCTGCACGCACGTGGGGCTAACAGCTGAAGGAAAAGAAGAAGGTGTAATAGGTTAATAGGAGTAGGGGTATTTTTGATAGTGAAAAACATGATGATGTACTGTGTTTTGCTAAAGTTGAAAACTAGCCCATTTGTGGAAAACCAGGCAACAACTTTCATAAAAATTTCATTTACTATTTTCTCTGTTGATACTTCTTTGCTTGGCTTCACAACAATGGTTGTGCTGTCAACAAATGGGAATAACTCTGCCTCCTGATCCAAATAAAATGGTAGATCATTAATATAAACCAAGAATAGTAGGGGAGACCAGGGCAAAACGCTGCCTTTAAGGAGTATGTCCATTTACTCTGGGTAATATACAAAATATTTTATAAAATCTGTTGCGTATACGTTTTACACGTATTTTACTTGTTATTGAAGTTACTTATAAAATTTTGAAACTTAAATGAAGTTTAGAATAAATGCACAGATAGTTTTAACGTAAAGGATCATTTCGCCCCTGGTCTTTGGGGTAAAATGATCCCCTGGCTTATAATTTGCAGTTTACTGCCATTCTTTGTATTTTTTTAGTAAATTGAATGCATATGTTATTCAAATTTTACTATGCAATATATTTAGATAACATATTATTTTACATAAATGCAATTAGTTAAGGAGAAATGAAATTTTGATTCACTGTCACAAAGTTAAAAAATAAAATATTCAAAGTTATCATTTAAAATACAAACTGAGCAAAGAGAATACTAAGCTCTTTCCTTTTACTTGCCAGAACATTTCTGCTTCTACAAAAACCACAAATGAAATCTTTGTCATCATTGTCAACTCCAGCACATTCCTCATGAGCTCAGTTTTTACACCCCTGTCACATAATCCAACCTTCACCATGAAACGAACATAGAAAAGTTTCTTTCCAGCAAATACGCTCTTGGTTACCATCGACATAGACACCCTCAGCATCGTCGCTCTCTTAGCTCTCTAGCATGCGTGACATTTCTTTTCTTCTCTGCAGAGAGCCATCACATATTTTTACATTAACTTGTTTACATTTAGATCTTTGTAGGCATATCTTTTTCTGTAAATCATCCTTTTTTCTTCTTTCCACCGCTAAGGCATTTTTATATGGACTGTTAGTATTGTTGCGCCACCCCTCTGCCTTTTCCTAACACACCTTGATCCTTTCATTTTGGGAACTGAAATTATCTGGGCTGGCGATGTTGTACCAAATGATCTTTTCCTACATAAAGATATGCCCACTCCACTTGGTTCTGGTTGGGAAATGTCTAAACCTGGGAGGTCAGATTCAACAAAAGTTATGATTGTTGAGTGATTTTCATGTTCTGTAGGCTCTGCAGACCCTGATTCCTGATTGATATAAGACTGTGCATGTGGTGTGCATTCTTCAATGAAGACTTTAGAACTGCTGTCAGTTTCCATTGCTTCACAGTTTGACTGATCTTCTAGTTGGTCAGTAGTTTCTGCAGCTATAAAGTCTGCATCAGTAAAGATTTCTGGGTCATAAGGATATATCCCACATTTATTAAATCAATTTATAGCATTCACAGGTGAGCATGCTTTGAGGTAAGCTTCCCCAAAAATCTGACTTATCTGCTAAAGTTTCACTACCCTCACTGGGTAGTTAAGCCATTTCTCCAGAGCCTTGTCATAATACGTGCTTAAAGAAAACTCTAGTGGCTGGAGCTTGTGTGTGTAGTGGTGAGGTAAACATATGACGGTAACAAAGTTTTTTCTGGCAGCTTCAATCACATTCAAATGTTTCGTGTGGCTGAGCTGTCCATTCATTATTAGCAGTGCTGGTTCATCCTTTGATTGTTTTGCATGTTGCACAAAATGCTGAATCCAATCCTTTGACACCTCTACTCTCATCCATCCTCTAGAGTTGCAGGCAAAAATAGTTCTAGGCGGAGATCCATCAGTTAACTCTGTTGTCATCTTTTTCGGGAAAATATGAGTGTCGGTGGTATGAATGTTCCTCCAGCAGACATGCATAAAACAGCTGTAGTCGACTCACCACACTCGCCAGACACAATTTGCCCTACTTTTAGTCGTCCCTTCTCCGCCAAAACTCGTGAATTCCTCGATGAAAATGTACCAATAGAAGTTTCATCGACATTAAAAATTCTGTGAAGAGGATATGGCCGATCAGAACTTACTTCAAAAAGAATTTTGAAAAATTTCGTCACACTAGGCCGATTGATTGCACAAGCTCCTGCAGTTGATGTTGATTCAGGAACTCTGAGGGAGAGCTCTGGATGTCGTTGTCGAAAACCGGCTAATCAATCTTCTCCAGCCATACCCAGTTCTGTGTTAAAATGATGTGAGATACCATTTTTCACTGGTAATTGGAATGCTAAGTGACGAACATCTTTTGTTGTCAGACCGTAAAAATCTTGTTTCCATATCCATGATATGGTTAACCAGTTCCTCCTCTAGGCATTGAGTGAAAAGAGGTTAATAATTTCCTAAGACTTTCTTATCTTGCACAGCAGATGTATTTTTTCCCATTACTCTTCTTTTTGTTGCCATTCTAGTGACATTAAAATTCCTACTTGCTGTTTTTACAGGTATTCCATTTTGAACTGCCTTAATGTGTTGTTCATATTGTCAGCACACCAGCTTTGACGATCAGTTTTTCTAACATAAGTTTACACCATTGTTGAATCTGAAAATTGAAATACTAAGATAAAAAATTGTATGAAACTGAACAATTAAATATGTTGTTAAGTAAATACATGCATAAAAAAATATAAGTCGGCTTGTTTATATGGAATAGTATATTAATGGGATAATATGATCCCTATGGGGTATAATGATCCCCCCTACATGATCATTTTGCCCAAAACCCTCGTCCTGCACCAAGGACGATCTTGCTAGTGAACGCCATCTTGTATGTTAACTTCGTATAAACTGCCTTAAAAGCCGAAATATTTGTGACTCGCTTTAGAGGCACACGGTGTGATGTAAACAATTACAGATTTAGAACTAAACTTCGATGAACAGTGCATAAAACGAAGTTTTGTTCTATAAATCTTGTTGTAGAACACACGGCAGAACATTATCACTGGTGTAACCTTAGACTCATGTGAGCTCTTAATTCACGAATTGTTCGCTGGATGGCAGCTCTAACTGTGAAGACTGAGATTTGACCATTATGCCCAAAGGGATTGTTTTGACCCGGTCTATCCTACTGGGCCATTGACTGAACCCTACAGGATTCCTATTCTAATTTCTGCCAATGTAGATGATGTGTCAACCCTACTGTATTGCCTGAACAGCCTAGGTTGAATTTTGGCATTCTGTTTCCTAAATACATATTACACCAAACATTTGCTGAACTATATGTTTCATAAAAGCTCAATTTCTCTAATGTGATATAATTACTGACATGATGGAATGGCATCAGTAAGATACAGAAGATCTCAACAGGTGATGTTTTATCATTTAAATATTTTATTATGTTCACAGTAAATGCATAAATAGATATCTCAGTAGAATGAACCTTTTGAAATCCAAAGTATTATTCGCTAAGGATCCAATTACTATGCTGTTCAGTGACTATCCTAGAGAACATCATCTTACTAAAATTTTTAGAAGCTAGTAACACTCCATAAGTAACCCTTCTCTTGGACAGGCTTAGTGAAATGTGTCAGTCTATTACTGGACTGGCACATGTCATATTTCATTACTTTTAATTTAGTTCATGCTCCTGCCAGTTAATATATGTTTAATACTGATTATAGGTAATATCAGTGACTGAAAGGATTAAACCAACAATACCCACATTAATATTTCTTCTAAACTGATGGTAGTTCGTGTGTTGCATATTTTTGTAGTTACACATTTTAGCTGGGGCCTGATGAGCCAAAAAGAGAGCAGAGGCATAGGGCATTGACGTGGACCCGGTTTAATGCACCTAAGGGAGTGTAGTCTAATTCTCAATAAAGAAAGTGCAAGGGGAGGCATCACGTCAAGTTGCCAAAAGCAGCTATGGGCCATGCACATTCAGTCCAGGTGCTTGGGTGTCAATATCTGCACGTTTTTCCACAAGACATGCTCTATTTTGTATGGGGTGAGAGTTTTAACTAAAGAAGTTGTATAATGAACATTGATGAGAAATTAACTCTGTACAGAAAAAAGCTGTTTTACAAACCAAGCCCTCTAGTAAAGGTACAGTAATATATTCTTCTCTGACTACCCACTGTCTAGAAATTTCAGTGTGTAATCCTAAAGAAGTAACAGAGAGTAGGGGATAGGAACACACTGCTGAGAATTTCATGCACAGGAGAGCAGCATACTGGCTGTAGTAAGTTCTTAACTGAAAGTAGGAGATGTGCACTAATTTGTTTAATAAGAGTGTAGGGGGGAAAGGCAGCTGATAGGCTAAAGTTTTAAAACTTTTCTCAGGAGGGGAGTTAGTTAGTTTATTAAGAATAATAGTACTAGACAGTATTTAGCGGTATTTTATAATTGGCCAAGGAGAAATTTGAGGGCTTCGGAGAGAGCAGAGAACAGGGAGTTCTGTTTAGGACACACTGGAGCTTAAGACACAGTTGAGGTGCGATACAATCGCTTCTGGGGCAGGATTGAGCCCATGACTTGGCCTTGGGAAGAAGACAGCGTTTGTTCTGAGATGCATTACAACATCCAGCGGCTGATGTATTGCTGTGGGCAACTACTCAGAGCTTTCCACATTCCAGTCTGCAGAGTACAGTGAGAGCTTATTGCTTAGGCAAGCAAGGGAATGAAAGTTATGAACTACATGTTACTGTGTTGGTTTTATTGACAAGACTATGCAGCTTCTATTTGTTCTTCAGTGACTGATGACTCATTAATGACTAGGACACTTATGTTGTTTTGCATGTGGTAGTCATGTCTCCTTCTATCTAAACCACAGCAATCACTGTGTACCACTGCAGATCTGTCTTTTCATCGATGACTTGTGAGATGATGGTAATTCCATTTACCTATCCCACACAGACTTTGACAAGCCATTCACTTGTTAGTCTAAACTTCTTCAGTGTTAGAAAATGTTAGTTTTCGTTTTATCTGTGCTTTATTGATGTCAAAGAGGTTCTATTATTTGTTCAACATTCAGATGAGAGAATGTTGGAACAAATTGGGCTTAGTGTGGACTGATAATTCATCTAATTAGATAGATGTTCCCTTTTATTACATTTTATGAGAGCCAACACCCAGGACTCGTTTGGTAAGGGCACCCCTTTCTATATCATTATTTTACTGTGTGAAAGTTTTCATTGTTGTATCTGAGACTATGGCAAGCTATTAGACCTTTGAAATTGCAGCCGATCATTGCAACTTCCCAAAGAGCAAGTCAAGAGTTTAATTGGAATACCTTACTACGTCCATGAACCATGGACCTTGCCGTTGGTGGGGAGGCTTGCGAGCCTCACCGATACAGATAGCCTTACCGTAGGTGCAACCACAATGGAGGGGTATCTGTTGAGAGGCCAGACAAACGTGTGGTTTCAGTAGTTGCAGGGACAACAGTCTGGATGATGGACTGATCTGGAATTGTAACACTAACCAAAACAGCCTTGCTGTGTTGGTATTGCGAACGGCTGAAAGCAAGGGCAAACTACGGCAGTAATGTTTCCCGAGGGCATGCAGCTTTACTGTATGGATAAATGATGATGGCGTCCTCTTGGGTAAAATATTCCAGAGGTAAAATAGTCCCCCATTTGGATCTCTGGGCAGGGACTACTCAGGAGGAAGTCGTTATCAGGAAAAAGAAAACTGTCGTTCTACAGACCGGAGCGTGGAATGTCAGATCCCTTAATCGGGCAGGTAGGTTAGAAAATTTAAAAAGGGAAATGGATAGGCTAAAGTTAGATATAGTGGGAATTAGTGAAGTTCGACGGCAGCGGGAACAAGACTTTTGGTCAGGTGAATACAAGGGTTATAAATACAAAATCAAATAGGGGTAGAGCAGGAGTAGGTTTAATAATGAATAAAAAAAATAGGAGTGTGGGTAAGCTACTACAAACAGCATAGTGAACGCATTATTGTGGCCACGAAGCCCACACCTACTACAGTAGTACAAGTTTATATGCCAACTAGCTCTGCAGATGATGAAGAAATGTGTGATGAGATAAATGAAACTATTCAGGTAGTGAAGGGGGACGAAAATTTAATAGTCATGGGTGACTGGAATTCGGTAGTAGGAAAAGGGAGAGAAGGAAACATAGTAGGTGAGTATGGATTGGGGCTAAGAAATGAAAGAGGAGGCCTCCTGGTAGACTTTGTACAAAGCATACCTTAATCATAGCTAACACTTGGTCCAAGAACCATGAAAGAAGGTTGTATACATGGAAGAATCCTGGAGATACTAGAAGGTATCAGATAGATTATATTATGGTAAGACAGAGATTTAGGAACCAGGTTTTAAACTGTAAGACATTTCCAGGGGCAGATGTGGACTCTGACCACAATCTGTTGGTTATGACCTGTAGATTAAAACTGAAGAAACTGCAAAAAGGTGGGAATTTAAGGAGATGGGACGTGGATAAACTAAAAGAACCAGAGGTTGTACAGAGTTTGAGGGAGAGCATAAGGGAGCAATTGACAGGAATGGGGAAAAGAAATACAGTAGAAGAAGAATGGGTAGCTTTGAGGGATGAAGTAGTGAAGGCAGCAGAGGATCAAGTAGGTAAAAAGACGAGGGCTAGTAGTAATCCTTGGGTAACACAAGAAATATTGTGCTTAATTGACTAAAGGAGAAAATATAAAAATGCAGTAAATGAAGCAGGCAAAAAGGAATACAGACGTCTAAAAAATGAGATTGACAGGAAGTGCAGAATGGCTAAGCAGGGATGGCTAGAGGACGAATGTAAGGATGTAGAGGCTTATCTCATTAGGCGTAAGATAGATGCTGCCTACACGGAAATTATAGAGGCCTTTGGAGAAATGAGAAACACTTGTATGAATATCAAGAGCTCAGATGGAAACCCAGTTCTAAGCAAAGAAGGGAAAGCGGAAAGGTGGAATTAGTAAATAGAGGGCGATGTACTTGAGGACAATATTATGGAAATGGAAGAGGATGTAGACGAAGATGGCTCAAATGGTTCAAATGGCACTGAGCACTATGGGACTCAACTGCTGTGGTCATTAGTCCCCCAGAACTTAGAACTACTTAAACCTAACTAACCTAAGGACACCACACACATCCATGCCCGAGTCAGGATTCGAACCTGCGACCGTAGCAGTCGCACGGTTCCGGACTGCGAGACGAAGATGAAATGGGAGATACGATACATCTACATCTACATTTATACTCCACAAACCACCCAACGGTGTGTGGCGGAGAGCACTTTACGTGCCACTGTCATTACCTCCCTTTTCTGTTGCAGTCGCGTATGTTTCGCGGGAAGAACGACTGTCTGAAAGCCTCCGTGCGCGCTCGAATCTCTCTAATTTTACATTCCTGATCTCCTCGGGAGGTATAAGTAGGGGGAAGCAATATATTCGATACCTCATCCAGAAATGCACCCTCTCGAAACCTGGCGAGCAAGATACACCGCGATGCAGAGCGCGTCTCTTGCAAAGTGCGCCACTTGAGTTTGCTAAACATCTCTGTTACGCTATCACGGTTAGCAAATAACCCTGTGACGAAACGCGCCGCTCTTCTTTGGATCTTCTCTGTCTCCTCCGTCAACCCGATCTGGTACGGATCCCACACTGATGAGCAATACTCAAGTATAGGTTGAACGAGTGTTTTGTAAGCCACCTCCTTTGTTGATGGACTACATTTTCTAAGGACTCTCCCAATGAATCTCAACCTGGTACCCGCCTTACCAACAATTAATTTTATATGATCATTCCACTTCAAATCGTTCCGCACGCATACTCCCAAATATTTTACAGAAGTAACTGCTACCAGTGTTTGTTCCGCTATCATATAATCATACAATAAAGGATCCTTCTTTCTATGTATTCGCAATACATTACATTTGTCTATGTTAAGGGTCAGTTGCCACTCCCTGCACCAAGTGCCTATCCGCTGCAGATCTTCCTGCATTTCGCTACAATTTTCTAATTCTGCAACGTCTCTGTATACTACAACATCATCCACGAAAAGCTGCATGGAACTTCTGACACTATCTACTAGGTCATTCATATATATTGTAAAAAGCAATGGTGCCATAACACTCCCCAGTTACTTTAACGTCTGTAGACGTCTCTCCATTGATAACAACATGCTGTGTTCTGTTTGCTAAAAACTCTTCAATCCAGCCACACAGCTGGTCTGATATTCCGTAGGCTCATGAACAAATAAAGCGAGTTGGGTCTCACACGATCGCTGTTTCCGGAATCCATGTTGATTCCTACAGAGTAGATTCTGGGAGTCCAAAAACGACATGATACGCGAGCAAACAACATGTTCTAAAATTCTACAACAGATCGACGTCAGAGATATAGGTCTATAGTTTTGCGCATCTGCTCGACGACCCTTCTTGAAGACTGGGACTACCTGTGCTCTTTTCCAATCATTTGGAACCTTCCGTTCCTCTAGAGACTTGCGGTACATGGCTGTTAGAAGGGGAGGCAAGTTCTTTCGCGTACTCTGTATAGAATCAAATTAGTATCCCGTCAGATCCAGTGGCCTTTCCTCTGTTGAGTGATTCCAGTTGCTTTTCTATTCCTTGGACACTTATTTCGATGTCAGCCATTTTTCCGTTTGTGCGAGGATTTAGAGAAGGAACTGCAGTGCGGTCTTCCTCTGTGAAACAGCTTTGGAGAAAGATGTTTAGTATTTCAGCTTTAGGCGTGTCATCCTCTGTTTCAATGCCACCATCATCCCGGAGTGTCTGGATATGCTGTTTCGAGCCACTTACTGATTTAACGTAAGACCAGAATTTCCTAGGATTTTCTGTCAAGTCGGTACATAGAATTTTTCTTTCGAATTCACAGAACGCTTCACGGATAGCCCTCCTTACGCTAACTTTGATATCGTGGCTGCGTGAAGAGTTTGACAGAGCACTGAAAGACCTGAGTCGAAACAAGGCCAGGGGTGTAGATAACATTACATTAGAACCACTGATGGCCTTGGGAGAGCCAGTCCTGACAAAACTACCATCTGGTGAGCAAGATGTATGAGACAGACGAAATACCGCCACACTTCAAGAAGAATATAATAATTACAATCCCAAAGAAAGCAGGTGTTGACAGGTGTAAAAATTACCGAACTATCAGTTTAATAAGTCACAGCTGCAAAATACTAACGCGAATTCTTTACAGACGAATGGAAAAACTGGTAGAAGCTGACCTTGGGGAAGATCAGTTTGGATTCCGTAGAAATATGGGAACACGTGAGGCAATACTGACCTTACAACTTATCTTAGAAGAAAGATTAGGGAAAGGCAAACCTAAGTTTTTAGCATTTGTAGACTTCAAGAAAGCTTTTGACAATGTTGACTGGAATACTCTCTTTCAAATTCTAAAGGTGGCAAGGGTAAAATACAGGGAGCGAAAGGCTATTTACAATTTGTACAGAAACCTGATGGTAGTTACAAGAGTCGAGGGGCACGAAAGGGAAGCAGTGGTTGGAAAGGGAGTGAGATAGGGTTGTACTCTCTCCCCGATGTTATTCAGTCTGTATATTGAGCAAGCAGTGAAGGAAACAAAAGAAAATTTCGGAGTAGGTATTAAAATCCATGGAGAAGAAATAAAAACTTTGAGGTTCGCCGATGACATTGTAATTCTGTTGGAGACAGGAAAGGACCTGGAAGAGCAGCTGAATGAAATGGACAGTGTCTTGAAAGGAGGATATGAGATGAACATCAACAAAAGCAAAACGAGGATAATGGAATGTAGTCGAATTAAGTCGGGTGATGCTGAGGGAATTAGATTAGGAAATGAGACACTTAAAGTAGTAAAGGAGTTTTGCTGTTTGGGGAGCAAAATAACTTATGATGGTCGAAGTAGAGAGGATATAAAATGTAGACTGACAATGGGAAGGAAAGCGTTTCTGAATAAGAGAAATTTGTTAACATCGAGTAGTGATTTAAGTGTCAGGAAGTCGTTTCTGAATATATTTGTATGGAGTGTAGCCATGTATGGAAGTGAAACATGGACGATAAATACACTCCTGGAAATTGAAATAAGAACACCGTGAATTCATTGTCCCAGGAAGGGGACACTTTATTGACACATTCCTGGGGTCAGATACATCACATGATCACACTGACAGAACCAAAGGCAAATAGACACAGGCAACAGAGCATGCACAATGTCGGCACTAGTACAGTGTATATCCACCTTTCGCAGCAATGCAGGCTGCTATTCTCCCATGGAGACGATCGTAGAGATGCTGGATGTAGTCCTGTGGAACGGCTTGCTATGCCATTTCCACCTGGCACCTAAGTTGGACCAGCGTTCGTGCTGGACGTGCAGACCGCGTGAGACGACGCTTCATCCAGTCCTAAACATGCTCAATGGAGGACAGATCCGGAAATCTTGCTGGCCAGGGTAGTTGACTTACACCTTCTAGAGCACGTTGGGTGGCACGGGATACATGCTGACGTGCATTGTCCTGTTGGAACAGCAAGTACCCTTGCCGGTCTAGGAATGGTAGAACGATGGGTTCGATGACGGTTTTGATGTACCGTGCACTATTCAGTGTCCCCTCGACGATCACCAGATGTGTACGGCCAGTGTAGGAGATTGCTCCCCACACCATGATGCCGGGTGTTGGCCCTGTGTGCCTCGGTCGTATGCAGTCTTGATTGTGGCGCTCACCTGCACGGCGCCAAACACGCCTACGACCATCATTGGCACCAAGGCAGAAGCGACTCTCATCGCTGAAGACGACACGTCTCCATTCGTCCCTCCATTCACGCCTGTCCATTCACACCACTGGAGGCGGGCTGCACGATGTTGGGGCGTGAGCGGAAGACGGCCTAACGGTGTGCCGGACCGTAGCCCAGCTTCATGGAGACGGTTGCGAATGGTCCTCGCCGATACCCCAGGAGCAACAGTGTCCCTAATTTGCTGGGAAGTGGCGGTGCGGTCCCCTACGGCACTGGGTAGTATCCTACGGTCTTGGCGTGCATCCGTGCGTCGCTGCGGTCCGGTCCCAGGTCGACGGGCACGTGCACCTTCCGCCTACCACTGGCGACAACATTGATGTACTGTGGAGACCTCACGCCCCACGTGTTGAGCAATTCGGCGCTACGTCCACCTGGCCTCCCGCATGCCCACTATACGCCCTCTCGCAGTGTCCAGAGCAAGTATGGTGGGTCTGACACACCGGTGTCAATGTGTTCTTTTTTCCATTTCCAGGAGTGTAGTTTGGACAAGAAGAGAATAGAAGCTTTTGAAATGTGGTGCTACAGAAGAATGCTGAAGATTAGATGGGTAGGTCACAAAAGTAATGATGAAGTATTGAATAGAATTGGGGAGAAGAGGAGTATGTGGCACAACTTGACAAAAAGAAGGGACCGGTTAGTAGGACATCAAGGGATTACCAATTTAGTATTGGAGGGCAGCGTGGAGGATAAAAATCGTAGAGGGAGACCAAGAGATGAATACACTAAGCAGATTCAGAAGGATGTGGGTTGCAGTAAGCACTGGGAGATGAAGCAGCTTCCACAGGATAGGGTAGCATGGAGAGCTGCATCAAACCAGTCTCAGGACTGAAGACCACAAAAACATCAACGGTTTAGCTGGACAGTCATTTGCAAATAGAAACTGGGGAAGGCAGTCAATGTGGAACTCGACAGTCTACTGTAAATTACGTGTGCAACAAAATTTCACTGAGACGCCAACCAGTTTAATAAAAAATGGGAAAATTTAATACAAGAACCGAACTGATCAGCGAATTGCTAAGCCTACAAACATGTTAATATTAATTAAAAGACCAAGTGAATGAGCATATGAGAACAATTCAGTGAAAACCGTTAAATAATTCAGGGAAAGCAGGAGTTTAAGACTCAACAAAAAGAATAAAATAATCACAAAAATGTCTGCAAATATAAGGTCATCCTTCTGTGGTTCAGAAACGCCAAATGAGATATATTGAAAATAATCTTACAGAAGAGAACAAGTTTGTCGGAGAAGCAGTCATCACAGTTTAACAATGTTTATTAAAATGAAATATCATGTTAAAAATTCAGGGAGTAATTCTAAACTATGTTCCGTTGTAGTCTGTTATTTCATTAATTAACTCATGTTATTATTGTATTGATTGATGAGGTACATTACAGTGATAAATGAAAAGGAAATTTTAGGTGGGCGTGGAAATCTCACATACAAGGATGGAGACAAAAATAATTTTACCCGTCACATTAAGTTATAGGCTCAGAGGTTCATCCCAACCACTACGACTGAATTAATGTGAATAAGAATACCATGGCACACTTTCCGACAAACAAAAATATCTGAATCAACTTGCACATCAAACTAAACTATGCTGGCGTGAAGCACTCTTAAAAGCCGTGAATATTAGTAAATAAAGCAGAATTATAAAGATTCGTGAAAACTTCAAGAACACAAATGGAAATCGTATTGACACAAATAACGATAAAATATCACGCTTAATTAAGAATAAAACTTATTCAAGATAGTACTGAAATTACACATGGTGAAATTACCACCATGTGACATGAACAATGATACACAATCTTCAAATTGCAACTAAATGATAAAGCAGAAGAAATAAAACGCATCGACACGAAGACAGTTCACTCATGCATTCCAATTAAAAGAAAAGTTGGACAACTGAATTTTAAATAGGATCTGGAGTAACGAACTTCCTACACCACTTGTTCTGGTTACACAAAGCAAGGATTGGTAAAACTTACTAAATACGGAAAATATAGTCGTGACTTATTTCGTGAGTTGCTTCTGTTTCCTAAGAATTTTTCTTATAGCTTTTTTGCCTGTGTTATGCGACAATTTTCTCAGCACTGCAGCACAACCTAATTAACAACACACTACTCAAATCAGACAACCATGTCAATTCAGATTACTAGTTATGCTATTTCTGCTCCGGGTCACAGTTAATCATTAAAAATGTTTAACAATGGAATTCATGACAGCAGCAAGGAGGGCTAACGTTCTGATAAAGGGCATGAATAAAAAACTGTGCTTACTAATCAACGTATCTGGTTTCCGTGTGAAGTCCATGAGAAGGCACCAGACCGTGTATCCGTAACGTAGATTTGAATCGCCAATGCTGATGTGCATAAAAATGTGGAGGACGAATTCAAACAGGAGTCCGTAAATCATGAAAAGATAATGAAGGCAGATTCTATGACTGATCATGCAATTTCGTGTGGACCATTACAATGGCGGCCGATCAATTTCATTACCTTATCAAGACTTCCAAGTTTCTTTGTCTCAAACTGACTGGAAAAGATAAACACGCCTTAGAACAAGGCAGTTACAATGGCTTATTTCAAATAAGATTGATAACTTAAATAATTTTATATTGTCATGAAATACCTTTGCATTAAAATTACTGCACCTCCTATGAAAGCATGCATCTACATTGGAAGCTAAGACAGAAGAGAGTGAGTGAGGGAGACAAGATCCCTCGCTATATTAGCTAGAATAATTTGTTTCAACAGGGATCAAGTCCCGTTTCAAGCGTCACAGATTATTTTTACAAACATGTTTTACTACTTACGTCGTTCTGTGGCGTCGCAACTAGTGCGAGCGCACAGTTTTCTATCAAATATTTACTGTGAAATGTAGACAGACTGTAAAGTAGCCATCAGATTAGCATATGTGCTGTAGCGGGCAGATTACCGGTGTCCGTTCGTCTGACGTCACGACCATATGGCATGTCTGTACCGTGAGAATGTAAGACCTGTGCGCTAACTAGCCGCGTGTATAACGTGGAACTTTCATCTTTAATAACTTCTAACTGAGGAACCTGAGGAAATTAAAAGTTAATATACTAGTTTCTGTTATAAATAAAAATAAGTCATCCAAATTTGAGCTTTGAAACCTGCATATTTTGGAAATTAGAAAAATCTTACAGAAAACGTAAATTTCTACAATTTTCGAGTCTAAATAAATACCATTATGTATAGATCACCTTCAGTGACCATCCAACTATGAAACAAAATCACCTTCCGTGCTTTTGTATTTATTTTGAGAATTTTACTTTTAGAAATTCACCTATAACTTTGTTAAAACCATAAATGTTTTGAATTTTTGTGAACAGTTATTTTATATGAGTAGGTGAGAGTGAATGAGTGTGCCTGAGTGAATGAAAGAGGGACATTCGCCATTCTTTGCAAGTGTATAAAATCTAGGTTGGAACTCGCAAGTGTTCAGACGATGTAACCGTGGGAACAGAGTCGCCAGTGGTTCCCCATCTTAGTGAATGTCGGATGTCCAAGAGTGTATGGTATTGTACAAGCAGCCAGAACGTTCGCGAGTATTTAAATAATTTCTGGAAATAAAGTAAAGTCTAGTTTTCCTTTCGGTTTGTTAAATTATACAGTAAATTTTGTGTAACAAGAAATCATGACGTAAATGATTCAGAAGTCATGACTGGTGCGTGCTAGATTTTGGCGCGAGGCGCACCCAAAGAGTTAATTCTGATTGGCTGTGTGATGTGTGAGCCAATGAGATGCGAGGACGGTTAGCAGACTAGGAGAGGGAGTCGCGAGTGGATGAGGAGTCGCGAAGGAACTGTGATCGAGAAGAGACATGCTTGATGTGTCCTCGCGAATAATGTGTAAAATGAAGTCATAAAACGGCTTCATCGGTTCGGTACTGTGCGATTTGAGACTGGAAGAGTCCAGTAACGCGTAGTGTGAGTTTGAGCGAGTTGTGACTTTTCGTTCCGCGAAAGACGCGAGTAACTTTAATAATTAAAAGCGTGGCGGTACTTCGTAAACTTTTACTAAGTGCTTATGGCGAGCATTAACGTTAAAAAACGAACTATTATTGAACATCGACTGCAAACGTGTATGTTAGAAAATCGTCTGTGTTGCAGTTAAGTAAATTCCGTAACTTTGAAAGCTAATTCTGGCGGGGTTTGAGTGTGGATAGAATTGTGAACTGAACTTTCTTCAAACGTAGATTAGCGGGCTGATGATCAGGCTTAAAGACAATAAAGAGCTTAAATAGAATTACCAACTTCGCGTTCTCGTTTGAGTAAACAATTACTACCATTCCAATAACTCAATTTATTTAGGAAGATTGCTCATAGATTGTATTTCAGCAAACATGTATCGCGGCCTCCGGTGAGCGGCTATTAAATTGCAGTTTCTTCAACACTGCTTTTCTGCAATTTTTCCAGTAGCTGCTATCAGGAGAGGCGAGTGCAGCAACTACCTAAGAAACGAGGTAGGTGGATTTTCTTTCAGGGAAAGGAAACTGCGCGATAAGAGCCTGACCCGTCGCAAGTGGTGCATCGGCCGGGAAATAAAAAATAGTAAATTCCAGTGAATTTCAAAAAAAAAAGCAGTAGTGACAATTACCGGACAATACAGAAGTGCTCGCTATGTGTAGGAACTGTGTAGCGTACAAATTGATATCGCCACGTGAATAGGAAGGACAGTGAAAGTGTCCGTGAACTGTAATGTGTTGTACGGAACGGAAGAATTTTTCGGTGACTACGCGCCGATTGGAATAGCAGTCTACGACGGCGTCTGGCAGACGACGAGCTACGGAGACTACGCAGAGGCGACGACAGCAGTGGCAGTTGGCAGCGCTGATTCGAGCGGGGGCCCGGAAACTGGTACAGCATTGCAGTGTATGGTGAACGGACCCGCAGTTTCATCTAGCAGCAACGCAGCACGCCGAAGCACAAAGTTAAGTACAGTGCTTTTGAAAACTTTGTGTGTTTGTGGAGTCAAACTGAGAAAAATGGCTGAGTTTCAACCAAGTGACAAAAAGGCGGAACTAAGTTGTGATAGTGGGATGGAGACAGGGGAAAATGACCCCATGAATTTTAGTTTAGACGTGTCTCAACCCAATTTCAGTAGTAGTTTGACTGATTCATCCTATGTTAATTATAGTTTGGAGTCAGATCCAAATATGTCAGTGCCCAGTGAGTTACAGTTACCCATGCCGGTAGTTAATGTTAATAGGGACATTGTATCAGCAAATGAGGGGGCGAAGGATAATGTCGCCAGTATGCTGATGAATCTATTAACTAAGATGAACGTGTTGGATTCCAATATGTCAAGTAAGATGGATTCCAGTATATCAAAATTGGAAACTAATATGTCACAAATGGAAACTAATATGTCAAGTAAAATGGATTCAAAAATGTCTAAATTAGGATCTGATTTAAGTAATGAGATGACTAAAATGGGCGCTGATTTAGATTCCAAAATATCCGATCTCAGAGACTGTTGGAAGCAAGATTTAGCAGTGCTCAGTAGTAAAGTAAATGTTGAAATACAGCAGGTTAAACTAGAATGTACAGAAAATATTGTTCAAGTGCAAAGTGAATTGACGACACGAATCGAACAGGTTACTGAGGATCAACAGCAATTTAAATCCCATGTTGATGCAGAATTAGATAAAGTATGTGAGCACATAAAAGTGGTAGAGAATTCCAATGAAATTAATCATGCCGCCTTAGAATGTAAAGTAAATGATACCAAAATTCGGTGTGAGAAACTTGGAGAGCAAGTTGTAAATAAGGTCAATAATTTAGAGACTCACATAAGCCATTTCAGTGAAAGTGTGAATGAGCAACTTTGTGGGCATGAATGCAGACTAACCAAAGTAGAACAGTGTGTTTCTAACCATAGTGGTAGTATAATTTCCAGTGGAATAATTGAATCTACCGAGGTTGCGTATGTTACCCACAGACAGTTTTTAAAATTTGACCCAAGTAAGAACATGCACCCCAGAGAATTTTGGAACGATTTTGAAGACGTTTTGCCGAAAGTATGGAGCGATAAACAAAAGATAGGCTTTATCACTTCAAATTTGATGGGAGAGGCCAGAGTATGGGGGAATTTAGCCTCTGAAAAATACGCGAAATTGTCAGAATTTAAATTAGCGTTCTTTGAGGAATACTGGGGAAAGAGAAAGCAGATGGATGTTCTTAATCGGTTCTGGTCGGGAGAGAAGTATGACCCCAAGAGAGAGGGCATCAAACGATTTGTTCAAAGGTGGGTAGCAACTCTGTCCTACCTTAGTAATAAGTTAGAAACAGAACAGATCATATTAGGGGTAGAAAATAAGCTACCGTGGAACTGGAAAACTAAGATCATATCTGCGCCCCGAGATAACATTGACAAGTTCGTACAGTATTTAGAAAGGGTTGAATCCGTCCAAAAAGAAGAAGAAAACATGAGGAGGGAGCATCGCCCGCCTGCTAGGCAGAATGACAATCGCGCGGATGTAAACATTAATAGGATGGGTGTTCAGAGAGGCGGCGGATACCGTGGCAGATCACGTGGTAGAGGAAGAACATATGTTAACAGGTTCAATGAACGCGAGCAGTATGACAGCGGCCGACAGATGTCAGGAGGTGAGGCGGTCAGCTGGAGGCATAGTGATGACGCACCGCGCTCGGAAAACCATTAATTGTCTACGAGTGTGCTGGCGATCGTAGGCAACAGCGTTTAAAGTTAAATCCGCTGGCAAAACCATTCATAAGAAAGCAGCCTGAACGACCACCTAACATAAATGTTGTTGCTACAAAATTTAGGGAGGATAACGTAAAACAGACAGAGATAGTAGCTTTAAGTCAAGTGGAGGTTAATGAACCAATTAACTGTAAGAATAATCATAAGAAGCCACTTATTGAAGAACTAAGTACTAGTTATAAGGGTAATAATCAGAAAGACATTATGCACAGTAAAACTAATGAAGAGCTGTCGGATAGGGGTGAGAACAGTAATAATGGCAGGGTTGTGACTGTGCTTGATAAGATAATTGATGTTGTAGATAGTTACGAAGAAGAGGATAGATTAGAGGAGGAGGTAGAGGTTAATGACGACGCCTTGGATAGGGTCGTAGAAAAGGAGGTTAATGAGAAAGAGGGGGAAACATTGGAAAAATGTTTTGACTTAGCAATAGTGGATAGGCTAATAGGAGCTGCCACTAGAATTGAGGGTGATAATAAGCATGAAATAAACCCTGTAAGTGTGAATGTGATTGCCACCCAAAAGACAGGCTTCGAAAGGAGAGAAATTGTGCAAGATTTATTGGAGGAAGCAGAACCCAAAATAAATAAAGAGTACTTAGGGCAACCGATAGTAGAGCTAAGAGTATTAAATGAACCAGTTAAATGTTTGATAGATACTGGATCGGAAGTCTGTGCAGTATCCCAGAACTTGGTAAATGAACTCCCTAACAGTAAACAGATTGTTAAGATGCCAGTAAGTGGCTTGAACATTGTAGTAGCAACCGGTAAGACTAAGAAGACAGTAAAACAGGAAGTGTTTCTACCCATAGCATTTAAGGGAGTAGAAATAAGACAGAACTTCTTAGTTATAAATGGACTGAGTGTAGACATATTGGAGGGGGCTGACATTGTGGATTTGAAAAGATATGTTCAAAAGAGAGACGTGGCCAGGAGTGAGTAGATACCTCAGAGAGCTTTGCACTCTTTGCAGAGCTAAGTGCGTGACGAGCACTAGGTCTCGAGTCGTTTGACAATATTTCTTCCACTTTCTTTTCCGTATTGTCAACCTACCTCTTCTTTCATTCAGAACTAAAATTCTATCGTCTTTCCTTCTTCTCTATCGTAGTTTTTAAGTGATAAAGTGTTTAAGTAATGAGTAGGAAAGAACCTCAGTGCAGTATAGGTTAAGCGTAAGGAATGAGTGTAAGAGAAAATCAAAAAGGATTAAGATACCTCAGATAAGTAATAAGTCTCAGTAAAGTAAATGTTTGGCCTAAGGTGTGAGTAATGCCCTTAGAAAGGTAAAATAACTAAGAAATGTAAGAGCCTCAGAAAATATGGTGACGAACATTGAAGCTGTTTGTTAAGTAACAGAACGATATGTTAAGATGTAGCATTAAGCTAATGTTTAGGAAAGGAAATGGAGCAGTACAGCAAAACTGTCTGTTCAATGAAGTCAGAGCCTCAGGAGGTGATTTAGTGGTAAAATGAGTAAAGGTACAGTGCAACAAGGTTGACTGTCAAAGGGGTAAAGGAAGTTAAGTTAAAGGGACAGTGCAGCAGGACTGACTGTCAAATGAAGAGAAATATGTGAGAAAAGGAGAAAGAATGAGCATAGTGTTTGGCTAGCTCGATATTAGGAAAAAGTGAGGCTACGAAGGTGAGTAAATAAAAAGCTTAATGTTGGTAACCAGAGGTGGCGTTTGTTGGTAAACAGAGGAGATGTTTGTAAACAAAAGGAAGTGAGGCTACGAATGTAAACAGAGCTGAGGCGACGTTGGTAACTCAGGAGGTGGATGTATGTTAGAAAGTATGGGTAACGAGGTTTCGCAGATTAGTAGGAAACGCTTTAACAAATACTAACCTGAGTGTGTGAAGTATGAGTATGAGAGTTGTAAATTAAACCCGAATGTGACTAGAGAAAACCTGATGTTGACAAGAAATTGAAGTAACTCCAGATATGTGAGATGAGGAAAGTACCCATGACATCGATTCCATTTTTGACCAGAGACACACAAAGCTCCCCAAGTTTGTCGTAGAGATTAGTATAAGGATTGTAGTGTTGATAAATGAATAAGTAAATATGTATTTTTCAGTGTTTAATTTATGATACAGGACTACAGGAGATTGCCTGGAGACAGAATTGTAATATTGATAATTTTGTGTATATTTTATATTGTTGTGTATTGTACAGGAACTGGAGAGTCACCAGTGCTGGCGGAGATTTATTATGTATTTGTGAACTATTTGTAGGAATTGTTTTTCTTATTATTTCTTATGTAACCATAACTTGTTTGATTATGAGATGAAGAAGTAATTAAAGAGTAAATGTGCCACTTCGGTACTGCATTAGGAAAGTCAATTCACTTTTCACTTTTTTTAAAAAAAAAAAAAAAAAAAACATTTTGAAAATTGTACATACTGTAAAGTAAATTTTATCAAAAATATGAGACTTTAGAGTCAAGCAGATAGCGCCATTTATCGCTGCTGTAGGTTAAGACGTAGCAGTTAGAAAGGGAACTGAGGCCAGCTGATGTTTCAGGTGCGCCGAAGTAAACAGAGGTGGTAGCACGAGACTTGAAATGGACCTCCCAAGCAGGACCCGGTCGAACTACGAGTGCTATCAAAATCTTAAGTGTAAGTGGTAAAAAAGTGACGCTCACCATAGCGATAGTAGTGTTAGTGTGCGTGTGACGTACATCAAGATAGTATTTAGGTTTGTTTTCTCTTTCAGGAATTTGTAAATAGAATTTTGTAATCTGAAAAATTTTTTTTGAATGATGATAAAAGTGCATGTTTAGATATAAGATGTTTTGTAGGTCGTCAGCCCTAGGTATAAGTGGATGATTGATGTACAGGAACTATAAATGTTAAATAGCTGTTTGAGTAAATCTTTAATAGAAATTTTTTTTAGAAAACTAAAAGTTTGTCATGAATGAAAAAATTTAGTTTCCTCAGGAGGTGTGTGGCGTCGCAACTAGTGCGAGCGCACAGTTTTCTATCAAATATTTACTGTGAAATGTAGACAGACTGTAAAGTAGCCATCAGATTAGCATATGTGCTGTAGCGGGCAGATTACCGGTGTCCGTTCGTCTGACGTCACGACCATATGGCATGTCTGTACCGTGAGAATGTAAGACCTGTGCGCTAACTAGCCGCGTGTATAACGTGGAACTTTCATCTTTAATAACTTCTAACTGAGGAACCTGAGGAAATTAAAAGTTAATATACTAGTTTCTGTTATAAATAAAAATAAGTCATCCAAATTTGAGCTTTGAAACCTGCATATTTTGGAAATTAGAAAAATCTTACAGAAAACGCAAATTTCTACAATTTTCGAGTCTAAATAAATACCATTATGTATAGATCACCTTCAGTGACCATCCAACTATGAAACAAAATCACCTTCCGTGCTTTTGTATTTATTTTGAGAATTTTACTTTTAGAAATTCACCTATAACTTTGTTAAAACCATAAATGTTTTGAATTTTTGTGAACAGTTATTTTATATGAGTAGGTGAGAGTGAATGAGTGTGCCTGAGTGAATGAAAGAGGGACATTCGCCATTCTTTGCAAGTGTATAAAATCTAGGTTGGAACTCGCAAGTGTTCAGACGATGTAACCGTGGGAACAGAGTCGCCAGTGGTTCCCCATCTTAGTGAATGTCGGATGTCCAAGAGTGTATGGTATTGTACAAGCAGCCAGAACGTTCGCGAGTATTTAAATAATTTCTGGAAATAAAGTAAAGTCTAGTTTTCCTTTCGGTTTGTTAAATTATACAGTAAATTTTGTGTAACAAGAAATCATGACGTAAATGATTCAGAAGTCATGACTGGTGCGTGCTAGATTTTGGCGCGAGGCGCACCCAAAGAGTTAATTCTGATTGGCTGTGTGATGTGTGAGCCAATGAGATGCGAGGACGGTTAGCAGACTAGGAGAGGGAGTCGCGAGTGGATGAGGAGTCGCGAAGGAACTGTGATCGAGAAGAGACATGCTTGATGTGTCCTCGCGAATAATGTGTAAAATGAAGTCATAAAACGGCTTCATCGGTTCGGTACTGTGCGATTTGAGACTGGAAGAGTCCAGTAACGCGTAGTGTGAGTTTGAGCGAGTTGTGACTTTTCGTTCCGCGAAAGACGCGAGTAACTTTAATAATTAAAAGCGTGGCGGTACTTCGTAAACTTTTACTAAGTGCTTATGGCGAGCATTAACGTTAAAAAACGAACTATTATTGAACATCGACTGCAAACGTGTATGTTAGAAAATCGTCTGTGTTGCAGTTAAGTAAATTCCGTAACTTTGAAAGCTAATTCTGGCGGGGTTTGAGTGTGGATAGAATTGTGAACTGAACTTTCTTCAAACGTAGATTAGCGGGCTGATGATCAGGCTTAAAGACAATAAAGAGCTTAAATAGAATTACCAACTTCGCGTTCTCGTTTGAGTAAACAATTACTACCATTCCAATAACTCAATTTATTTAGGAAGATTGCTCATAGATTGTATTTCAGCAAACATGTATCGCGGCCTCCGGTGAGCGGCTATTAAATTGCAGTTTCTTCAACACTGCTTTTCTGCAATTTTTCCAGTAGCTGCTATCAGGAGAGGCGAGTGCAGCAACTACCTAAGAAACGAGGTAGGTGGATTTTCTTTCAGGGAAAGGAAACTGCGCGATAAGAGCCTGACCCGTCGCAGTTCCACCAGCCGAATTGTCCAATTAATTTAGAAAAAAAGGGATATCACATAGAGACGCATTGAAGTGAGCAAACAAGTGAAATAAACACCAACGACTGCAAAATAGTAATTACTTCTTCCTTTCATTTCTATAAGGTGGAGCGAGAAGATTTCAGTTAGATCACATCATGGTCAGACAGAGATTGCAGAATCGGATACTGGATTGTTAGGCGCACCCAGGACCAGATATACACTCAGATCACAACATAATAGTGATGAAGAGTAGGCTGAAGTTTAAGACATTAGTCAGGAAGAATCAATATGCAAAGAAGCTGGCTATGGAAGTATCAAGGAATGACGAGATACGCTTATAGTTATCTAAGGCTGTAGATATAGCAATAAGGAATAGATCAGTATGCAGTATAGTTGAAGAAGAATGGACATCCCTAAAAAGGGCGATAACCGTAGTTGAGAAGGAAAACATAGGTACAAAGAAGGCAACTGCGAAGAAACCATGGGTAACAGAAAAATTCTTCAACTGATCGATGAAAGGAGGAAGTACAAAAAAGAAAAGTGTAACAATTCGATTATCGAACTTGAAAACGAACTAGCAGATTAAACGTTTATATCAGTTGGGAGAGCTACACACCATCACACATTAACACACACACACACCAGCGCCAAGTCGCTCTTAAGAGTGGCATCTTCACTCACAAAAGGGAAAGTCCAAAGTGCCGGAAGCGCGCACTCCTTGCAGCGAACTTCCCCCAGCTGGCTGGAGGTGACCAGAGGGGTTCTTCCCGCCAGTAACTTAACTACCATAGACCATAGATAACATAGACTGCACATGACGTCATTTTACTGAAACCAACATCTAAGTCACGCGACTCGGGGAATGTAGCCGAGTACGTCATTACGAGTTTATATTCGACAATTTACGACAATTTTTTACAGATAATATGTTGAGCTATTGCGCTTTTTACTAGATCCACATATGCTCAGATAAGTCTTCTCTTGTATCCTCAGATTAGGTAAAACGACGAAAATCTCAGTTGTGTTAATGATTACTTTAAAATACATGCAAAGGTATTGATGTAAGTTGAAAGTTAAGATGGATGGTGGTCACTGGATGTAAAACTTGGCGAATGACTAAGATTTTCAGACGACATACCATTAATATGTAGCTCATTTCACCAGTATAATCAACATTTTGCAATATATTATGTTTCCTATCTTGATATAGTTTCGGTATCTGTACTGTATAGCAAAAATCAGAAAATATATGCGCATATTCTGTGTAAACTCCTGATATTATACATATAATCGAATTTCTTTTCTTACAAAGCATGCTAAAACATTTCACACATATTCTTGTGGAATCGTTTCAAAACTAAAGCTGCATGTTATTTTATATTTTGTCTTCCACACATGTGGAAGTTATGAACAACGAGACTTCATTGTGCAAAAAACAAAAAACAAAAACAAAAACAAAAGTATTCACTAAAGAACAGTGAATTTGTCGCTTGTTTAAAAGCACTGTGAATACGTTTCAACTTCACCGTATGTACAAACGATAACCACTGCTTTATACTGGAGTTCGCTGAATTGCCAAAATCAGTGCTTGATTTCAGCTATAAATGAAACTGTAACTGTCAACTCCATTTCACACAGCGCGTAATGACAGGAACTCAGCTTTCTGCCCCTAGTCACGTGACTTAGATATTGGTTTCAAGCGTTAACACGGCAGAGGTAGGGACATGCGCGGTGCGTGTTACATATGATCTATGTTAACTACTGTCGTATGACTACCGAAAGGGTACAAATCTTTTTGCCTTGTCTCAGAAAGATAAGTTGGGTACACTGCTGCTACCACAGTAGAGAGCTTGATGCTGTAGTGCTACCATATGTAAGACAAATTCAACATACACACTAGCTCGCTCATTCATACAGAAGATAAAGAGAGAAAGGAAATTTGGGACCACAAAATGTGGGTAATGGTTACGGGAAAAACTCGTACTTTAATGTAATTGTGTATCACTGAACGAGGACAAACACGAAATACAAAATTAAATTACAAATAATTGAGCGTGACCCTACTAAATAAAAGTTAAATAGTATGAAACGAATCCAACAGCGGAGTTTGAGCATTTTGAACAGTTGTTGTAAATATGGCAGCTTGTGAAACTTGTAAAGCTAAATGGAATTTATTATTAGTGTGCCACAGACTCTAGAGCAGCTTTTCGCTTATACCTTCCGATTATTCGTTTCCGGACTGCGATCCATTACCAGAAAATGATACATTCACCCTTCTTCATCAGGCCTGGAGTTTGTAACATAATCACGGAATCATCCTGCTTTTTACTCAGCAAAGACGCGTTATCTACATGTACATCTACACTACTGGCCATTAAAATTGCTACACTAGGAAGATGATGTGCTACAGACGCGAAATTTAACCGAAAGGAAGAATATGCTGTGATATGCAAATGATTAGCTTTTCAGAGCATTCACACAAGGTTGGCGCCGGTGGCGACACCTACAACGTGCTGACACGAGGAAAGTTTCCAACCGATTTCTCATACACAAACAGCAGTTGACCCGCGTTGCCTGGTGAAACGTTGTTGTGATGCCTCGTGTAAGGAGGAGAAATGCGTACCATCACATTTCCGACTCTGATACAGGTCAGATTGTAGCCTATCGCGATTGCGAGTTATTGCATCGCGACATTGCTGCTCGCGTTGGTCGAGATCCAATGACTGTTAGCAGAATATGGAATCGGTGGGTTCAGGAGGGTAATACAGAACGCTTTGCTGGATCACAACGGACTCGTATCACTAGCAGTCAAGATGACAGTCATCTCATCCGTATGGCTTTAACGGATCGATCCCTGAATCAAAAGATGGGGACGTTTGCAAGACTACAACCATCTGCACGAACATTTCGACGACGTTTGCAGCAGCATGGACTATCAGCTCGGAGACCATGGCCGCGGTTACCCTCGACGCTGCATCACAGACAGGAGCGCCTGCGATGGTGTACTCAACGACGAACCTGGGTTCACAAATGGCAAAACTTCATTTTTTCGGATGAATCCAGGTTCTGTTTACAGCATCATGATGGTCACATCCGTGTTTGACGACATCGCGGTGACCGCACATTGGAAGCGTGTATTCGTCATCGCCATACTGGCGCATCACCTGGCATGATGGTATGGGGTGCCATTGGTTACACGTCACGGTCACCTCTTGTTCGCATTGACGGCACTTTGAACAGTGGACGTTAGATTTCAGATGTGTTACGACCCGTAGCTCTACCCTTCATTCGATCCCTGCGAAACCCTGCATTTCAGCGGGATAATGCACGGCCGCATGTTGCATGTCCTGTACGGGCCTACCTGGATACAGAAAATGTTCGACTGCTGCCCTGGCCAGCACATTCTCCAGATCTCTTACCAACTGAAAACATCTAGTCAATAGTGGCCGAGCAACTGGCTCGTCACAATACGCCAGTCTCTACTCTTGATGAACTGTGGTATCGTGTTGAAGCTACATGGGCAGTTGTACCTGTACACGCCATCCACGCTCTGTTTGACTCAATGCTCAGGGGTATGAAGGCAGTTATTACGGCCAGAGGTGGTTGTTCTGGGTACTGATTTCTGAGGATCTATGTAATCAAATTGCGTGAAAATGTAATCACATGTCAGTTCTAGTATACTATATTTGTCCAATGAATCCCCGTTTATCATGTGCATTTCTTCTTGGTGTGGCAATTTTAGTGGCCAGTAGTGTACAGACATACTCTGCAAACCACTGTGAAGTGCAAATTGGTAGGTACTTAGATTGATAATATACGAGGGATGTTCAATAATTAATGCAATACATTTTTTCCTCGGCCATTTTCCGCTGAAAAAATGCAGAGTGTGTTTTGGGCCACCGTGGAGTATTCCCGCTTCAGTTCCTGTAGCTACATGAAGTTCCAATAGGTGGTGACGCTATTCATAGCCTTCAAAATAACATCTGTAACAGAGGTGCGTTCCAAGTTGAGAGCTGGCACTGAGTTTTTTTTTTCGTTTTTTTTTCTTTTTTGGCGTGTTAACAGAGCATCGCAGATATTCACAGGCTCTAGCAGAATGTCTATGGAGACCTGGCAGTGAGCTCCCTCAGCTGGTAAAGTCTTCACGATGGTGTTCTGGGACTCAGAAGGGGTTATTGTGTTTGACTCCTCCCTCATGATTCAACGATCAACTCTGAAGTGTATTGCACTACCCTCAGGAAATTGGCCGTGTTCGTCGCCGCAACAATGCATACGAACTACTACTTGTTCATGACAATGTAAGCCCTCACACAAATCTGCGCACCCAAGAAGAATGAACAAAACTTCATTGGACTGTTCTTCCTTATTCACCCTAAAGCCAGGAACTCTCACCTTCCAACTTCCATCTGTTTGGTCCAATGAAGGATGCACTCTGGGAAGCAGTACGTGTATGCCAGGGAGCTCAATGGTGCAGCAAGAGCTTGGTTCCGATGTCGACCACTAGAGTGGTAACACACAGGTATACAGGACTACCGGTAGGGTGGCGTAAGGACGTCGTATTGAACGGAGATTATGTTGAAAAGTGAGTTTTGTAGCCAAAAGAATGGTGAATAATGCTGTGTATTGGAATCTTGAATAAAACTGACCTGTTTTAACACAAAATGCGTCCAACGCCCATCTTTTATTAGAGGTTCTTCATATTCCAATTGCGTATGGAGTATGGGGAGAATGAGTGCTTGAGCGCCTCTTTGCGTACTGTAATCAGTTTTAAGTTGGTCTTCGCAGTCCCCGTGAAAAGGATAAGTAGAGGACTGAAGAATCTTTCTACGTTATTCACTTAATCCTGGTTCTCGAAACTTTGTAAGCAGATTTTCTCTGGATGATTGGTGGCTATCTTCCAGAGCCTGCCATTCAGATTTTTCAGCGTTTCCGTGATGCTCTTCAGTGAGTCAAGGAAATCCGTGCAGATCTACATCTACATCTACACTCCACAAGCCGCATCAAGATGTACGGTGTGAATCACTGTCGCTTCTCTTTTTTCCTGTTCTAGTCGCGAATAGTTGGCGGGAAAAACGACACCTGATAAGCCTCGGACTCGAATCGGTCTGTTTTACGTTGATGGTCTTTTCGCGAGATGTCCGCCTGCTTAGCTGAGTTTTAACGTGTTTGCCTTCCATGCAACGGGTTGGGGGGTCGATTCCCGGCCGAGTTGGAGATTTTCTCCGCTCGTGGTCTTTGTGTTGTCCTCATCATCATCATCACCATCGCCGACACGCAAGGTGCCCAATGTGGTGTCACCTGAAACAAGACTTGCAACCCGGCGACCGAACTAGCCCGGATGGTATCTCCTAGCCATCAACGTCACACGATCATTTCGTTTGTTTTCGAGAGATATATGTAGGAGGAATTAATATATTGACTGGTTCTACTAAGAACGTAGGGTCTCGGAAATCTATCCGTAGACCTCCTCATAATGCAAGGAGCCTCTTTTTCAGTGTTTCTCACTGGATGTGGCTGACCATCTCCATGACGCTTTCACGCTTACTAAATGAACCTGTAACGAAACGTGCTGCTCTTCTTTGGCTCTTCTCAACTTACTCCGTCAATCGTATCTGTTACGGATCCCAGACTGACGAAAAATATTCAGGTGATCAAGTACATAGCAGTCTTTTGAGTGTAGTATGAACTAGAGGTAGTGCAGCTGCAGAACTTATACTGCACCCAGCGACTTTTTTTCTTAGCGTTAAAACATTTGACAGTCTCTGGTTATCTCGGTTCATCCCGGTCCTATCTCTTTAACTTCCTACCTTGCTGCAATTTCTTTAAGTTGAAACTGCATTTCATAACTGATAACTTATTGTTTGAATCAACATCTACGCCTAGAAATATTTTACAGTTTACAATTTGGTTTCTAAATCTGTGTCGCACCATTACAGTTATAATCTATCCGTCAGTTTCCGGTGTCTCTAGGTCTCTTCCACGTATACAGCGTTCATGATTCTTTCATGACTCTAGTGTTAGCATTGATTAACTTGTGTTCTGCGCAAAATTCTAACAGGGACTATCTCCTTTATTTCTTTCCCCCGATCATGTTCTCTTTCTGTATCCTCTTCTCTTCCCTTTTGAACTACTGGAATCCAGTCGCTCATTACATTATTACTTTCAATTTCCTCAATGTACTGAATGATTGCGTGTATCCCTTCATACATTTCTATGAAGGTGTTCATCATCTGCGGCGCTAGAGGGCGTACATGCTTGTGCTATTATGGTAGGTCTTGCTTTTGTATGTATTATGCTGGTAATAGCCCACTCCCATTCCTATTTTTCTTTCCTCCTTGTTACGGGGACCCTGAAGCTGTCGCCGCATCCCGCATCTCTGTTGCCAAATGCCTCGCCATTCTTCCTATCTTCTTCTGTCCCTCTTTCCCCATCTTGAGTATCACTTAGCCACACTTTCTGTGGTCTTCCTCTTCTTCCAAGAAGTTACCATGATAGTACTTTCTTGGGCCATCTGTCTCCATGCATTCTTTTGACATGCCCAAACCTAGCTGTCTTTCTTATATTTTATCCGCAATACGTTCCCAGCCCTTACTCCCGTAGCTTGTTATTTGTTCAACAAAGGCTTTGTATAAATGAATTTTAACCTTTAATATCATTTTTGAGGACAAAAGTGCAGGGTTTAATTTTTGGATAGCCCTGCCTGATCCGTTCTTGGATACGTATGTCACATCTCTGATCACGTGATACGATACTACGCAGGCAATTAAACTCTTCACATACTTTAATGACGTGTCCGTCAATGTCCAAGTTACTTCCCTCTTCTCCGCTACATAGATATTCTGTATTCTCAAAATTAATTTTCAAATACCCCTTTTTATACTCTTCCAGCAACTTACTAAGCATGTAAGATATATCATCTTCATCGTTTGTTGCAACGACCTGATCACCAGCATAGGAAAGTGTGTACATGCACTGGTTCCCTACTTCAGTCCCCATGACTGTGCACTTCCTACTCCACAGATCTAGTGCCTTCTGCACTTATGTCTTATAGAGTGTGGGAAACAGACAGCATCCTTGGTTCATTCCATTAGTTAGTCTGAAAGACTCTCTAGAATTTTCTTTTCCTGCTTTTATGACACTTTCTCCTGACTTCCCTATGTTCTTGTTCCGTATTGGACTTGCCCCTGTTTTATTTGTTGTTGATAACCCTGTACTCGCCAGGGCAGAAATTCTGTTATTCTTGCCACTGCAGTTCACTTATTATCGGAGTAAGTAACTTCAACATTTTCATTTCTCTTTTCAAGTTCTCCTACCTGCCTACACGATTAAGGGAGCCAACATTCCACGCACCTACACACAGGATCCCAGTACTGTTTTTTCTGATGATTACATCCTCCTAAGTAGCCCCGTGCGGAGAACCGAATGAGGGACTATTTTACTTCCGGGTACTTTACCATCAATACACCAGACAGTAGGGTCACATGTTATCGGGAAATTTGCAACGAATATCGTCTATGCTTGCTTCTAGTCTATTACAGTACACTATGCAAGGTAATGCTGAGTGATGTTAAAAGGCCAGATGAATGATCCAGATTATTGCCAAGTAGAGCTAATGAAAACGCTGCTGTACATCTTCAAGAAAAATATATTAATCTCGCATCTTCATTGATATCCCTCTGACGATGCAATGCACCGTTTCACATATCTGTAATATAAAAATATATTTCGCTTTAGACTGGGGAACTTGTACCCTTCACATTTTAATATCAGTTTCGATTTAAATACCATTTATACAGTTGTCTGTAGTTTTTATCATTAGTAGCGAAACGTTTGAGCAAATCCGCTGTCTCGCTCACACATGAGCTCTGAACTGTTACGACATAACTGACATCGTTTTCAGCACTACTTTTGAAACAGTGCTTTCTTCATCTTCTTCAGAAATCTGCAACATCCGAGATAATGAATTTTTTCTAGTGATACTTTCCTTCTTGTTTAACTACTACAACATGGCGGCCATCGTGTACGATGATCTATGAGCTTCACATTCAGATAGCTGCAGGTCGACATCCAGTCAAGGTAGAGATCACGGACAGACCCTCAAACAGTGTATCACATGGGTATCTCGTTACCTCCTGCATTCTTAACGTCGCGTCGTAATTCACCTACAGTAAAGGGGCAGACACTTCAAACAATACCCCAAGGTCTAATACGTGTAAAATTAAAGCTCCAATATAGTCACCTAACTATCAATGAAGTTACAGCAATTTGAAAATAGGGAGTGACTCATGAGTCTCACTCTATGTTGTGTTCTCATATAAGCTAAAAACTGAAAATGACCTAATGCGTCCAAAATTTTCCACACTGGGTCATCCTTAGCTGTGACCGATGAGCGGTTTGCCTATTGTGGCCTTATCTGGCCGTCGTATCTCCTCTGTTGACGAACCCGAGTCACAGCAGTGTATCACGTGGCAGTGTACACATTAAGACTAGCACACCAAATGTCTGCGATGAGAGGCGCTCACACGAAATACTGTAGTTACTATACTCTGTTCATCATAAGAATAACCCTGATGTGAACAAACACAAACGCGATGATTGGTCAGAAGATGTGGCACACGTACATTTGTGCTGCTACGCTCCTGAAAATGGGTCTTACTTATGTATTAGATATATCATTACTAAGTTACGTTAAATGAAACTTTAAGATATTCTGATGTATTACCAACCATCAACGTTTTTTCTTAATCACGCATTTAAACAAGAAAAACAATCATTTTCACAGCAACGAGTACACAATAGAAATGCTGCATTTTTACGTTTACCACTCTATCATTACAATATGAACCCAACAGAACTGATCTGGAGCCAAGTTAAGGGACATGTCCCGAGAAATAACAAACTTAAGTTGCCAGACGTGCTACAACTAACGCATGCAGCTTTTAAGCATGTCACTGCCGAAGGTTTGCGCGATATAGAACGGCATGTCATAAAAGGAGGGGAGAAAATGCGGCGCCTGGGTGGCTTCGTGGATTCTGTTGTTGATCGACTCGTTATCAACGTAGCACATGACAGGTCCAGAACTGAAATATATATCTCGGATTCGGATAAGGATGGACCTAAGAGACTGCAGGACGACAGACTGTAATTAATACCTTCACTTGATTCAGTAGTCAACAATACGGTGAAATCCCTGCAGAATGCTTTTGCATCGCACACAGCTCGCTCAGAAAAATTACCCAGTGTTAAAGTTAGAAATTTATACCACTCTTGTTTGTAACTAGAATACTATGTTAGGTGAGAACGAGAGTATTTTATACTTTCCGTCTGGTCACCTAAGAATCGTGCGGTAGTGCTAGAATTTTGCCGAATATTGTTTCATTCTCTTAGAAATTAAATGACATTTGAAACTATATTGTTTCGTTGCTCGTATGTTTTTACATGTGAACTGAAACTGCTCACGTCATTGGAGATTAGTTGGATCAGCTAGCTCGCCAGTGCTGTGCAAGCTAATTGCGCCGATAAAGCTGTTGTCCCGCATTATCCTCAGCCTGTGTGTGCGTAATACAGCATAAAACGTATCCTTATGATAGTACGTGACTGTACTGGACTCAGCTTGGCTTCCGCTCTAGGTGAAACGAAATCCGATGAGATTCAAGCAAAAGCGGAAGAATACATGGAGTTATGTTTACATCCTGTTTATTCTTATGATGAAAACAGTATAATTCAGTAAACTTTCGCTGCACGCAGTCGAAAATATTTTGATTATGTTTGGAGGCCGCCAAGAGTGCGAAATAACGCAGCAGTTTCCTTAATATTTTGAAGATACGAACACTTCAGCTGCCTAAAAATAAATGCTTGCAGCTGATTCGATCTTATCTTCAAAATGATATGTTCTGTCTGTGGCTGCCCTGACTACAAAGTCTGCTGCAGACTCCTTAACACATGAAGGCAAAGTATTTATCAATAGAAGTGTTGGTTTGAACACCGCAGTGCTTGCTGATGGCATGACGTTGTCTTCCACTGACATATGAAGTAACTTATCTAGGTAGCTATAAATAGACCCACAGTTCATCTTTCACTCCGAAGCAAGGTGGTACTCAACACTGTTCACCTTAAAAAACGTTGTCAGAGGAATACACTAGAGTGTTAAACACCACGTGAGACTCGATTTTTTGCCTTTAAGTATAAATGGCCAGTTCGCTAAAAATTTTAATTTTTGATACGGAAACATTATTTGGAATTTTCTGATTAATTTGGTGTATAATTTGTTATATTTGGTTGACGGGAAGCGTATCTAATTTAATTGGATAAGTTGTGTAGGGTATTTTTATGATTTCATCAACCATTGCTAAGTTAAAAATTAATATCTCAAAGACCATAAAGTCTAGAAGATTGTGATATGATTTACATTCTAGTTAAAATCTTGCTTCATAAGTCAGTAGGTCTGGGATAACAACTATGTTTCTTGTTTACGTTTTCCACGCGATATTCTTGGTATAACGGAGAATCACAGCTGTTGAAGACATTGCTATCTGATGGCAATACTATTAGGAATCGTCTGTTACACAATGCCATCAATCAGTTCTCAGAATACTACGATCAAGCCAATAGAAGCAATGAAAATAATCTAGATGGTGTGAACACGCTGTGTAAGCAATCTTTGTCGATAAAACGTCAACAGATGACAAGGTGAGGCCGGCCGGAGTAGCCAGCGGGTTCTAGGTTCTACAGTCTGGAACCGCGCCACCGCTACGGTCGCAGGTTCGAATCCTGCCTCGGGCATGGATGTGTGTGATGTCCTTAGGCTAGTTAGGTTTAAGTAGTTATGAGTTCTAGGGGACTGATGACCTCAGAAGTTAAGTCCCTTAGTGCTCAGAGCCATTTGAACAAGGCGAACCGCAACCTTCATTCAGGCGAGTGGTGAAAATATAAAGAATCTGTATCAACTGCGACTTATATAAGTTTATCTACAATAATTCTTCACATTGGACTACTAGAGTTAATATAGATTTGGCAAATTTGAAGAAATATCTGACATGGAAAACACAAAATGTGAATAAGTCAATCAACAATGTAGTTTGGGTAAGAGTACTTAATAACGTATTTGTGTGGTTCCATACAACGAGGCTTGGTGTTTATGATGGTATCATCAAGTTTAATGATAGTAATACTTATTCACTGAAAGTATTGGAGGAACTGGGAGTGAAGACTGGTTGGAATACGTGAGCCATACTGGAGCAACTGGACAAGCAGCGTGTCGATAAGGCTGAGCTGCAATCCCAAACAGGGTCCAAGGAGTCAAGATCTTCCAAGAGAAAGAAGAGGATATATTTGGAGAATGTAGATGACGAAGACTGCAATGCAGTCGCGTTTTAACAGTTGTTTCTGTTAAAATGTATGCTTCAATTTAAATGAATCTGTAATTGCAATTTCTGAAAAACAATTTTTTCTGAGACAACTGGCCCATTTTCTCAGGAACTTTGAAATACGGTCTGTTGATTACAGTTTGTTCATAATACCCTTGTACTACTACACGTCTAGAATTGTGGAGATCGCCTGTATACTTCCAATGAAATGCATAGCAGTGTCAGGAAAAAATGAAACAAAAAGGAATAAAAGAATAAAAATTGTATCCCAATTAATATAATATGTACTTCAACCAATCTAGAGGAGTAAGCATGTATAAGTAACATTCAAAACTTTCATTAAGTTGCAAGAAATAGTTCTTGAGAAAATGTGTCATGAAATTAGCAGATTTAACATTAATGGGATAGGCCATTCAGACTCCCTAAACATGGAAAATATTCTTAACGATTACTAAAAATGTAGATCAACATTTATTCTTATAGTTATGTAAGGACAATCATGCAGTTTGCAAATAATAGTTATCAGATAATACAACTTTCCAAATTTCTGGGTAACTAAATCGCCACAGTATTAGGATTTGGTACTCCGAGAACCACGCAACATCCGTGAACATATTCGTAATAGCCCGAAGTCTAATGTTTGGTGTGCTATAAAGCACGATAGAGTGTCAGGTCCATTTTTCTTCGCACAGAAAATCATAATGGGAAATGTTTGCCCGGACACGCTCGAACAGTTCTGTTACCAGCTGCAGCGGTCCTTCATATCCCGAGATGACGGTGCGCCACCACATAGGAGTTTGATCGTGTGGGACGTGCTGAGTGGCACATTTTCTGAGAGTTCTGTTGGATGGATCGTAATCGCCTAATCCCGTGGCCCCACCCGCTCTTTCAATGTCACGCCATTAGACTTCTTTTTGTGGGTTTAGTATCGCGCGCACACAACGCCAGTCAATGACATGGCTACCCTTCGTGCACAAATCAATGAAGAACTGCCATCTGACTCGTACAAGGACAGAACTCGAATATCGCCTTGATGTTATTGAGCAACGAGTGGGACACACAATGAAAGTCAGGCATAACAGAAAATAACTTTGAAAGCTGCTAAACGTTTTTCAACCAAACCACGATTTCCGTCTCTAATACTGGGTTGGTGTGTCAGTTCGTAGCGTTTTTGCGTAAGTTTAATAAACACAACGGATACTTCAGTCAGCAATAATATATTTTACTTCACTATTTATAACAATCTCCCAACGCTGGGGTAATTTTTCGATAGAGCGGAAAAGGTGAAAATCTGAGGGCGCAAGAGCAGGTGATTAAGGTGGGTGTGGAATGACTTCCCCACCCAACACCTCCATTTTTTTTTTTTTTTTTTTTTTTTTTTTGTCAGAATAGCAGCATCACTTCACGCAGTCTTCTTGGTCGCTGTTCCTGGATTGTGTTTGCAAGACGTCTCAGTCGCTGAGAATAAATGTCAGCAGCGTTGGTTTCACCTTGGGGAAGCACTTCGTGGTACACCACACCGCTGACGTTCCATCAGATGCACGCAGATCTTTGTACAGAGAGTTGCTGCTTTGTTTCGGCTCAACCATTCCATTCTTTTCCCTATGTTTCTCGTCAACAGTAACGTTACGGGACAGGAATGATCGGCGTTGTTCACTGGCCAATTGATGCCGAGCAAACAGAGATACACATCCGGCCACCCATTGATATAAATGTTTCGGGGTGAGCTTGCGGTACCCATATATTCGACTTTTGAACCACCCCCCTTGGATGCAAAAATCACACATTGTGGAATGATCACAGCTCATCACATTTACCAGTTCTCAAGCACCGTAACGTGGATCATTGTAGATTAATGCGTTTAAACGATCTTCAAGAAAGCGTAGAAGTCTTCCTGAACGTGGAGAGATTAATGTCAAGCCTATCCTCGTTAAAAAGAGAAAACTATTTTCTTGCCCTAATCTGTCCAATAGCATTATTCCCATACATGGCGCAAATGTTTCTGGCTTCCTCCGTTATTGCC
Organism: Schistocerca gregaria; assembly: GCF_023897955.1. NCBI lineage: Eukaryota > Metazoa > Arthropoda > Insecta > Orthoptera > Acrididae > Schistocerca > Schistocerca gregaria. Next base: position 477,186,915 of record NC_064926.1, read on the forward strand.
ATATCGCTACTGAACTCAGACAGAAGAATACGACGGAAATGTTCTGATTTCTCCACTTGGTACACCATTTTCTAACGTCCATAGCCCCACGTACCACTTCAAAATGGGAAAGCGTCAATGTGTAAACTCAAATAGCAACAGTAAACTACAAATAAAAAATTACAATCGGTAAATAACGCAATGCAACCGAAATACCAACTTGCATGATGCAAAACAACAAATCTATTAACTTATACACCAACCTAATAGTTTCCAAAATAAAGGTTTTGTAATTATAACGGAACTTTATGGATACAGTGTGTTACTTCTGCATGGCAGACTCATTGATTGCTTAACGCAGACAAGTTGCTTATCTTAGAGTTCTCAACTATGTTCTCATCGTTTCACATTTGGCACTGATCCCAGGTCAGGTAGAGAGTGACCAAAAATTTGTATGGAAACGAAAGGAAAGGAAAATCCATTTGTCATTCACAGCTGGTAATTGTACGGTGGTATAGATCGTTCAACTTACTACACTTCAGTTTAACTTATAATTACTTCTCACCCCGCCCTGGTCAATTTATGATGTCAAGTTTAGCCAGTATTGATTCAGAGTTACTCTATTTTAAGAAACTTCTAGGTACGTCGACTGATAACACAGTCTCCAATAAGAGAAATAAGAAAAAATAAGAAAGTTTCTATCTTTGGTTTATTCGAAGTGAAAATATGTAATTAATAATGGAGAGAATAAGCATGTAGGCCGTAATAACTATGAATTTGTAAAGGTATGTAATCAAAATGAAGTTGGCCCATTAGCTGGGCAGACAGGCTTCGCAGGAATAGTAAAATAAAAAGTTCACTGTTCCTCAGGTCACGTTGGTGTTCTGCTATACTTTGATTTGCGTTTAAGCTCTTACTTTAGTACTAAGAATTACATGTGTTATTTGAATTAGTTGCTGAAGGGTTCTCCTAATACGTTATGTTTTTCCTCTTGTTAGATTTGCCACAATTTAACTTGAAAAAAAAAAATCTGGATAGAAATTGTTACAAGTGGAAAAAATTTGAAATTTATGGTAAGGTCATTTGGGACCAAACTGCAGGGGTCATCGGTCCCTAAGCCTACACACTACTTAATCTAACTTAAACTAACTTAGGCTATGGACAACATACACACCCATGCCCGAGGAAGGACTCGAACCTCCGACGGGGGAAGCCGCATGGACCGTAACCAGGTGCCCTAGACCGCGCGGCTACCCCAAGCGCTCTACTTCTTGTATGTAGATCTCTTATTATCTCAGAGCATCGAATTTCGGCATGCTTGCGGATTCTTGTCATCTGCATAACCAACATGAAGTAATCAGGCAAAGAAATTTCCACTGGTCTGCACACAGTAAAGACTTCTTTACTTATTTCTGACTTTGAACATTGTACCAATATGTTATGTAATTGACTGCTGTAGGAGCAGACTCAAAAAGTTTTATCACTTTGCGCTTTGATAACATTTGGTGGCTCCTACGTAGAAATTAGGCAAGAAACAAAATAAGAGCATATTTGGCCAGCACGTTCAGACAGCTGGAGTTCGACATCAGAATAGTTTAGAGATCACTGATTATTACGTATGTGACCGCCGTATTTTTTCTGGGAACATGTGGGTGCCTGTAGGAATGTGTAAATAAATGAATGTCTTATGCATCAGAACACATTTATTACAAAGAGAACCGTGTAAATGGATTACACAACTGATCGGACACACTCATCCATTGACGAAATTCCATGCTCTCAAATATTTAGTGATGGAAACAACAGAATGAAAACAAATCGATTCAGCTGGTCGTTGCAGAACAATCGGCTCATTCAGTTCTAGTTTAAGTATTGGTTGAATTATTCATTCATTGTTTCTAGTGAAACTAGTCTACAGGAGCAAACCATATGAAAACAATCGATTCAGTCAACAGTAGCCTTACATTTCGATCGTCCATTTATTCATTCTTTTGAGTAGAATCAGCCATGGGAGCAACTGAATGAAAACAATCGATTCAGTCGGTAGTAGTCTTACATATCGATTGTCAATTCATTCATTCTCTTGAGTGAAACCATTCTATGGAAGCAATTGAATGGAAACAATCGATTTAGTCCATTGCAGCGTTACGTATCAACTATCAATTCATTCTTTTGAATGAAATCAGTCTATGGGAGAAAATGAGTAAAAACGGTCGAGTCAGTAGGTTGTAGCCCTACATATAGATTGTCAGTTCATTCATTCTTTTAAGTGAAGGTAGTCTATGTGATGACAGGGGCGCCGACTTATAAAAATATTGGGGGGGGGGGGGGGCGTACTAGGGGTCCTGCCTCAGGAAATTTTCTAAACTTCAGATGAAAAATAGTGAGTTTTTAAGTTTTTTTAGGCATTGTAGAGTCATATGATCAACATTAGAATCCTGAAAACTGGACTCTCGATAACTCTACCCTCTGTGAAACTCGACAAGACTGACACATTTTTTGGATTTGAAAAAGGAAACAAAACATAAAAACGCACAGCATTTTCGTGAAAAGCTAATTTACAGTAATAATGATGCTTATAGACCATTACAGAGCAGTGAATATATAGCTCTGCAAAGACTGAAATTATATTAAAATAAATCCTAAACTATCATTAAAAGAATAAAACATAAAATATTACTGTTACACAGTAATAGCACTTTGATTAATAAGCGAAATAGCTAATTTAAGCTTATTCTGAATAAGGCTCAGGGTTCATTAAATAAAAACAATAACTCAAAGTTAATGCATTAATGCAGTTAATAAAGTTAATACAGTATTCCTAATACTTTGAGTCAAAAAGTATCTAAATAGCGGGTTTTAATTGGGTCTTACATCCTAAAAATATTTAAGTATTTGAAAATAACTAATACAGTACTATAGTAATACAGTACTAAACTAGTACTAATATTTAGAAACTGAAAATTTTAGATTATGTATGTATTTAATTCTCTATTTTATAAAGATTTTCAATATTTCTCTAAATCTCATTGTTAGGGCTAGAGTGTCTTAAGAAATGTGCAAATGTCGACCGTCTGCGTGGATTACTGAATATGAAGTCGTTGGTGACTGGTCGGATATCCAATTCATCCAAATCATCTAGGTGGGCGTGAAGAACAACCAAGTTGTTCAATCGCGTCTGTCTCATTGTTGATCAGAGATATGACTTAAGACGTCTAAGGGAGCTAAATGACCGTTCTGCTGTTGCTGTCGTGATTGGAACTACTTGGAGAAGCTTAATGCACTTCACTACTTCACATAACATTTCTCCAAATGCATGCTCTTGTGCAGTGTACTTTCTTACGTCTTTTTAAAATCAGTTGTTTTTTATTAGCGATATCGGCTAACATATTCAAGTTTAAGCACAGTCTCTCAATGTCTAGATCACTTTTGAAAAACTCAATTGAGTTTTCCAAATTTGTTTCACCTCTGTTTACTAAAAGCAAGCACTCTTGTTCAACTGCAATTACCTGTGTGAGTTCAGATGAAGCAAACTGCTGAGTAATGCAAGATTGCCCTGTTTCACAAACTTAAATGTAAACAGCTTCGTAGTATTCGTTTGGGATTTTGAAAATGTGCAATGAGCTGGCTCGTTGTTTTCATGCTTCTTTAGTATACTTCGATTCCGAGGATGGGAACGATCATCAACTTGTGAAGGTTTTAATTTTACACACAGTTCCCAAAAGCGTTAAAAACTATCATGCCTTCCATTCAGTATACAAATCAAGCCCTCATATATTTTTTCCAGATCAGCAACACTTAGATGAGGGTATTGAATTTTTCATTGACATCCTCTACTGGGTTCATTGCATGGCAATACGCAAAAACAAATAAGTCTTGAATTGTAACATTGACTCAAGGTGGCCTGCACATTTGTAGCCTGCCTCTGTTTTGTTCCCTGCGGAAAATGTTTCAAAAAACTCTAGAAGTCCTTCAAAGTTTTTCAATATTCACAAGACACTAAAAGCTCGCTAAGTCCATCAAGTCGGGCAAAGGGGTTGTAGACCAGCTTGGTCGTTGGCGCAGTCACAGCGTATGCTTTTGAAAAGTACCATCCTTCTGCTGGATTCACTTACGGTGTTTATTAAGACCTTGGCTCAAGGCATATTATCCCTTATAGACGCAAGATGGCGGAGACTGTCTACAACTGCCAAGTCTAAACTGTTAGCAGTGCAGTGCACATAATGTGCTTTTGGTTGTGTATCTATAACTAACATTTTTAGTGCTTTGAACTTACCTCTCATATTCTTAGAATTGTCCTTCTTTATGCGTAAACATTTTCATGAAGACGGAATTTTTCCAAAGCCTTTTTCCTGTTTAAAAACCCTACAGAAGTAAATGCATCATCGTCATTTGAAGAAAATTGTCATAGATGTTTAGCATCTCCCTCTTTGCAGGTTTTGCAAAAAACTTTTTCGTTAGATACGTCGTATTCTAGCCATGTATATTTGATCAACCAAGACTTCTGAAATGATCTTTCCCTACCGGATTATCCAGGTTTTGGCTGTGAACGGTTCTCGCTTGAAGACGTTGAAGCAGCTGTTGGAGGTTGACTTGCAGTATCATCAACTTTCAAGTGAGCCTTTTTGGTAACAAATTTGTCAATTGCAAACTTAATTCACAATACACTAAGAGTCTAAAGTAAATGAATAAAATATAGTCATATAAAATAGTCCACTAGACACTAAAGTCGGAACATTAAACACGTCTGCAACATGCACTGAACGAAACTATTCACACTGAATGACTGCGACAGCAGGGTGGGCTTTATATGGCCGCGGCGTCGTAATGTCTTGAAGCGTCAAGGCAACGCGAGGCGATTCTGCTCCAATCCTTTTGATGTCGCCGCGGCCGCAGCGCTGGTCCGCCGGCACCAGACTTTACAGGAAAGTTCGCGCACCGGCACAAATTCTAAGTGTGCCTACAGGACCGTAACACGATCATGATTCACACCGCTAGTTTTCAGTTAACCTATTTACTACCATAATAATTATTACTGAATGTATTTAAAAGGTAACTATCGTCAAACAAGGAAAATAAAAAAATTCCAACATAATTTTGTAATTTTACAAAGCATAATATAACTAATAATTTCATAATTTTATTAAATTATTGGGGGGCTCCCCCCCCCCCCCCCAAACGAATTTTTGAAAGGGCTCGGGCCCACTCATGCCCCATGGAGTCATCGCCTGTGTATGTGAACCACATAAAAAAAAACCATCGATTCAGTCGGCAGTAGCCTTACAAATCGATTGTCAGTTAATTCTTTCTTTTCAGGGAAACCAGTCTATGGGAGCAACTGAATGGAAACAATCGATTGTCGGTTGTAGCCTTACATATCGAGTGTCAACTCATTCTATTGAGTGAAACCAAATGAGGTCCCAAGCATGGGAGCAAACGAATGAAAACAATCGATTCAGTCTTGAGAAGTTGATCGGTTCTTCTTTAATTTTTAATTTCGAACAGAGTTTCACATGCGTAAGTTGCTTTCAGGGGAATTGTAGTTTTGTAATGGTGGATCATAGTGTCTATTGACAGGGGATCTATATTAGTTAAGAAAATTCTAAGAAATTTATTGAATGATGACAAATATTTCTCGGAAAAAAAATCCTTCCGATAAGTGACACTGTACGCCGGAAAGCAAGAGATTAAGTGAGCAAACATTAAAACAGTTGTCACTTATATGCTTTCTGTTCACGTCACCTCAGTATTCAGCGCAATAGACTTATTGGAGTTGGGTGCAAACCCGCGGGAAGAGAAAGAGAGAGAGCTTCAGCAAATTTACACAAAAAGTAACTTTTGAATTATTTAAAAATAAATTTACAATGCAGCACCAATAATTAACCTTCTAAAAATCAACCAGAAATCCATATTTCATGCCAGGAATATGAAAAATTCGAATTAAAGTAAATGAACACACAGATTTCGAAAATAGTCCATTTTAGAAATTTACTTTTTCTGCTTGGAAGAAGATTTGTTATTTTTGTCTAAAAATTTGTCAGCCACATCTGTGGTTCGTGTATAACTGAAAAGTGTGATAAAGTATGTAAATGGAACCATTCAGACCTTGAGACTAAATGAAAATATTCATGTAACTGCCACAACTGTCAGAGGCTCTTGCCAGTCGGTTGTCTCACATTAAGTGAAACCACTCAAACTTTTAGATTGAGTGAAAACATTTATACAGCTGACATGGCTGCAGAGACTAATTTCATTCGGTTGTTTCATTCTACTGAAAAAAAACTGACTAAAAAAAAAAAACAATCTCCTGGCCAATTGATTCTTAAAACCAGTTGGTTGTTCCATCACTAACAAAGAGACAGAACATCGTAAGAGGCAGCATGATAGTGCGTAGGGAAATTACGAAATTACAACTGCAAACTTTTAGCAGTTATAGCCAGAAACAATATGAACTATGAATGCTGCGCACGAACACTTTGTACATCGTCTCTCGATAGAGTCAGTAGCTTCCATACAAATACTATAACTAGGCTTGCCATATCTTTTTGGCCCCAACCTAGGACGTATTATTGAAATTACTTAAAGTCTTAACAGTTTACTGAAACATTAAATTTTATTTACTCTGTTGTGTTTTTCACTTGACATATTTTTTTCAGAAATGGTTTGAGTACAATGTGGGCTAAAATAGGCCTGTAAAAATCATTTTTAACTTTTATGAACACACTTTCATTCCCTTTTTCTCCACACCACCTAAATTACTTTTACTGCTATCAGCAGCATAACAAACCAACTTTTCTTCAAATTTGTATTTTGTCACATACTTCAAAAGATACTTAGTCAAAATTTGAGCAATTACACCTGGCTCTTCACCGAATTATGGAAGTTTTACTTGAATTCCTTCCTCTAAACTGAAGTATCTTGAAACAATCGGATTGTGCCCGCGGTTATAGGCGCCATGTCACGGATTGCGTGTGTCCCCCCGCCCCCCTCCTGAGGTCCGAGTTCTCCCTTGGGGATGTGTTGTCCTTAGCATAAGTTAGTTTAAGCAGTGTGTAATTATAGAGGCCGATGACCTCAGCAGTTTGGTCCCTTACGAATTCACAGACATTTTAACATTTTTTTGAACAACAATCGGAATAGGTTTTACCTAACTCTGTTTGAGTTAGTATCGCTACTGTTAGATAATTCATGGTTTCCTAAGAACACAACACATAGTCACATATAATTGGCGGAATAACATTAAGAATAATTGCCTCGGTTTTGGTTCTAACAGATGAAACCTTTTGGGTCGTATAACTTTAGAACCAGTAGAAACGTGCAGTCTCAAGCTTTGAAACTGATTTCATGCCTAGAAGAGAGGTAAAAAATGTAGCCCCTTTAGCAGCACTGTACAGATCACAATTCCCATCTTTGGTATTAAAAAAATCTCGTGTTTGGAGAAGCGGCAGCGTTAATAGCACTCCTGTGTATAGCCGTCTTCAGGTGGTTCTTTAGTTCGCCCTTCGATTCACGTGCAACAGAAAATTTTCCTGTGTGCTCACTAAACACGTTCATTCTTACTGTTCTTACACAATTCCTAAAAATTGTATCTCTATTGCTCGTTAGCATTAAACAAATACTTTCTTTGGCTAATTTGCTAAACGATGAGACAGGAAAAGAGTAGAGAAAAATGATCAAAAACGTGTATACGAGTTACGTCACAGACAATAACAACATAAGGACATTGTCCCGACTGTGTTGCCAAACAACTAACAGTAACTAAAATGTTGTCCCGGAACTGGTGGTCTCGTCCGTCCCGGTAGATGCACGGTCAGCGCGGGGAATTGCTAGCTGAAGAGGCCCGGGTTTGACCCCAGATGGGGTCGGAGCTCTTCTCCGCTCGGGTACTCAGTGTTGGTGTTGTTGAGATGGATGAATGGACACGTCTTGAAAACCAGAGAAAAAGAAAAAAAGAAAAAGTACCGTCATCACAGAATGTTTAAAGCCACGATACCGGACATGTAGGTCTTAAACTAAAAAAAGAAAGAAAAAAAACTTCCCCCGTGATAAAATTCTCAGACTCCCGCCGTGTTTGCAACCCCGGACATTTCTCTGGGCCGGCCGCTGTGACCGAGCGGTTCTAAGCACTTCAGTCCGGAACCGCGCTGCTGCTACGGTCGCAGGTTCGAATCCTGCCTCGGGCATGGCTGTGTGTGATATCCTTAGGTTAAGTTAGGTTCACGTATTTCTAGCCCGAGGGGACTGATGACCTCAGATGTTAAGTCCCATAGTGCTCAGAGACATTTGAGGCATTTCTCTGGACAGCATCAAAACACCAGGAGTGTCCGTACTAATTCTGGACGTATGGTAAGCCGAACGGCCAGTAAAACAGTGCTCACTTGAAATAAGAAATATTCGTAGTTTTATTGCTTCTTTGGGTGCAGTTATACGCCGCGCAAACGTCGGGCATGATTTCGGAAAGGAATTCGAGATCTGCTTATGTTACAAGTTCGCACACGCACTATCTCGCCCTCAGACCAAGCACAGATTGATTTCCAGTATAGCGCGGCTCCACAGGGAGAAGTAAATAACGTGCCCGGGCCCTCTAAGTGTCCTCTGTCTTTTATCACAACTTATATTCCCCGCTGGTTGGTGCTGACCTTCTTGCCCTCAGGCTGCGTTCGCAGTGTCACCGACAGTTTGGTCACGATGCGTCCGTTCTCTTTGTCAGATTTTGGCGGGGCAAAGAGGTCACGTTAGGTTAGAATCTACACTCCTGAAAATTGAAATAAGAACAGCGTTAATTCATTGTCCCAGGTAGGGGAAACTTTATTGACACATTCCTGGGGTCAGATACATCACATGATCACACTGACAGAACCACAGGCACATAGACACAGGCAACAGAGCATGCACAATGTCGGCACTAGTACAGTGTATATCCACCTTTCGCAGCAATGCAGGCTGCTATTCTCCCATGGAGACGATCGTAGAGATGTTGTATGTAGTCCTGTGGAACGGCTTGCCATGCCATTTCCACCTGGCGCCTCAGTTGGACCAGCGTTCGTGCTGGACGTGCACACCGCGTGAGACGACACTTCATCCAGTCCCAAACATCCTCAATGGGGGACAGATCCGGAGATCTTGCTGGCCAGGGTAGTTGACTTACACCTTCTAGAACACGTTGGGTGGCACGGGATACATGCAGACGTGCATTGTCCTGTTGGAACAGCAAGTTGCCTTGCCGGTCTAGGAATGGTAGAACGATGGGTTCGATGACGGTTTGGATGTACCGTGCACTATTCAGTGTCCCATCGACGATCACCAAAGGTGTACGGCCAGTGTAGGAGATCGCTCCCCATACCATGATGCCGGGTGTTGGCCCTGTGTGCCTCGGTCGTATGCAGTCCTGATTGTGGCACTCACCTGCACGGCGCCAAACACGCATACGACCATCATTGGCACCAAGGCAGAAGCGACTCTCATCGCTGAAGACGACACGTCTCCATTCGTCCCTCCATTCACGCCTGTCGCGACACCACTGGAGGCGGGCTGCACGATGTTGGGGCGTGAGCGGAAGACGGCCTAACGGTGTGCGGGACCGTAGCCCAGCTTCATGGAGACGGTTGCGAATGGTCCTCGCCGATACCCCAGGAGCAACAGTGTCTCTAATTTGCTGCGAAGTGGCGGTGCGGTCCCCTACGGCACTGCGTAGGATCCTACGGTGTTGGCGTGCATCCGTGCGTCGCTGCGGTCCGGTCCCAGGTCGACGGGCACGTGCACCTTCCGCCGACCACTGGCGACAACATCGATGTACTGTGGAGACCTCACGCCCCACGTGTTGAGAAATTCGGCGGTACGTCCACCCGGCCTCCCGCGTGCCCACTATACGCCCTCGCTCAAAGTCCGTCAACTGCACATACGGTTCACGTCCACGCTGTCGCGGCATGCTACCAGTGTTAAAGACTGCGATGGAGCTCCGTATGCCACGGCAAACTGGCTGACACTGACGGCGGCGGTGCACAAATGCTGCGCAGCTAGCGCCATTCGACGGCCAACACCGCGGTTCCTGGTGTGTCCGCTGTGCCGTGCGTGTGATCATTGCTTGTACAGCCCTCTCGCAGTGTCCGGAGCAAGTATGGTGGGTCTGACACACCGGTGTCAATGTGTTCTTTTTTCCACTTCCAGGAGTGTATTCCACGTATGAAGTAGGTATAGCGTATCACACGAAATATGCAACTGGACTGAGGATTTCTTGGTATGGAGGATGCAGCATATTATCTTGGCTGGAGAGTCATCAACAAATGTAGAAGTAACTTCCGGTGTACCCCACGGAAACGTGTTGGAACCATTGCTATTCATGTTGTATATTAACGATCTTAAGGACAATATCAGTAGTAGCCTCAGACGTTTAGCAGATGATGCAGTTATCTACAGCGAAACAGAGTCTGAACGAAGCTGTGTAAATATTCAGTCAGACGTTGTTAAGATAGCCAGCTTGCTTTAAATGTTCAAAACTGTAAAACTATGCACATCACAAAACGAAAAAACTCAACGTGCTATGAATATAATATTAGTAACTCATAGCTGGAATCTACAGTCTCAAGCAAATGCTTGAGTGTAGGCTCTTAGTAGGGACATGACAGTAAATGATCACACAGGCTCATTCATGGGTAAAATAGGTGGTCGACTTCGGTTTGTTGGTATAATACTGGCCAAATGCAATCAGTCTACAAGGGAGATTGCTTACAAATTATTCGTGTGACTCATTCTTGAACATTGCTTAAGTGTGTGGGAAGCGTCCTAAATAGGAAGAGCTGGGGACGACACGAACGATTTTTTTTTTTTTTTTTTTTTTTTTTTTTTTTTTTTTTTTTTTTTTTTTTGCCCACGGGAGAGCGCCCACTAAGATGTTGAAAGAACTAAGCAGGCAAACTCTTGAAGATAGACGGAAACCATCCAACAAAGTTTCGAGAACCGTGTTTAAATGAAGACTCGAAGAATATTCTAGAACGCCTTACATATCGCTCCCTTAGCAAGAATAAGATTCGATTAGTTACAGAAGGCATAGAGGCCATTAAACAATCATTTTTTCCCGTGCTCCATACATGAATAGAACGGGAAAACGCCCCAATAAAAGGTGAAGTAGGTTCTACTCTCTGCCATGCACTTCACGGTAGTTCGTGGAATGGGGTGTAGATGTAGAAGTAGTTTAGATTTTAACCTCTTGGAATGGAGATGCCACGACACCTCTGTGCTTGGAGACGAGTGCTGTAATGCGGCTTGTGCTACTAAGAAGATGCCGAATGCATGTGAATGAGCTACATCTTGTCTCGAAAAGAACGTGGCGAGTGCTATACACTCTAGTCAGTTACTGTAATCACCAGTCAAGTTTTACGAATGGAGAAACTTTTTGTTGCATATTCGAGATGATTAGCGGTAAAGCAAGTTTACAAACACAGTGTTCTGATGAACTGATTTGAAGTTGTGCAGACATACGTCAGTTAACTGTCGCTCTGGCGCAGTTGTTAAAGATAAAAACAAAGTTTAGAATAGAATACTGTGAAGTGTTAAAGCAATGAAAACTTAAACACATACACCACATTTTCAAACCACATCATGTAACAGGATACTACTAAGATTAAAACGCTAGTAATCAGTAATAATAATTTGTAGATCAGTAACGTCCAGTTACCACAACCCAAAGAAATGACCACTACAAGCAGCTTTAAGCATTCTTCTCGCTTTAACAAAGTATTTTCTGAGGTTATAATTTACCTCCAAGATTTACGAGAAAGATTGAGCCTACTGGTGGAATCCAATGAACCTATGATTTCACTCCGTAGATTCCGAACTATATCCTGATTATGACATTTTTCATCCTCAGGATGCCACAGACTCCCTCTCTTAACTAAACTCATCAGTTTCGCACGGTCGATATTGTGTGTCGTGTCAGCCGATATGGCCGAAGAAAACAAACTGGTATGTGTTTCACTGACTCTCGTCCGAAGTCTGTACCTTCTACATCTACATCTACATTTATACTCCGCAAGCCACCCAATGGAGTGTGGCGGAGGGCACTTTACATGCCACTGCATTATCTCCCTTTCCTGTTCCAGTCGCGTATGGTTCGCGGGAAGAACGACTGGCGGATAGCCTCCGTGCGCGCTCGAATCTCTCTAATTTTACATCCGTGATCTCCTCGGGAGGTGTAAGTTGGGGGAAGCAATATATTCGACACCTCATCCAGTAACGCACCCTCTCGTAACCTGGACAGCAAGCTACACTGCGATGCGGAGCGCCTCTCTTGCAGTCTGCCACTTGAGTTTGCTAAACATCTCCGTAACGCTACCACTGTTACCAAATAACCCTGTGATGAACGCGCCGCTCTTCTTTGGATCTTCTCTATCTCCTCCGTCAACCCGATCTGGTACAGATCCCACACTGATGAGCACTACTCAAGCATAGGTCGAACGAGTGTTTTGTAAGCCACCTCCTTTGTTGATGGACTACATTTCCTAAGGACTCTCCCAATGAATCTCAACCTGGCACCCACCTTACCAACAACTAATTTTATGTGATCATTCCACTTCAAATCGTTCCGCACGCATACTCACAGATATTTTACAGAAATAACTGCTACCAGTGTTTGTTCCGCTATCATATAATCATACAATAAAGGATCCTTCTTTCTATGTATTCGCAATACATTACATTTGTCTATGTTAAGGGTCAGTTGCCACTCCCTGCACCAAGTGCCTATCCGCTGAAGATCTTCCTGCATTTTGCTGCAATTTTTTAGTGCTGCAACTTCTCTGTATACTACAGCATCATCCGCAAAAAGCCGCATGGAACTTCCGACACTATCTACTAGGTCATTTATGTATATTGTGAAAAGCAATGGTCCCATAACACTCCCCTGTGGCACGCCAGAGGTTACTTTAACGTCTGTAGACGTCCCTCCATTGAGAACAACATGCTGTGTTCTGTTTGGTAAAAACTCTTCAATCCAGCCACACAGCTGGTCTGATATTCCGTAGGCTCTTACTTTGTTTATCAGGCGACAGTGTGGAACTGTATCCGGAAGTCAACGAAAATGGCATCTACCTGGGAGCCTGTATCTAATATTTTCTGGGTCTCATGAACAAATAAAGTGAGTTAGGTCTCACACGATCGCTGTTTCCGGAATCCATGTTGATTCTTGCAGAGTAGATTCTGGGTTTCCAGAAATGAGATGATACGCGAGCAAAAAAACATGTTCCAAAAATTCTACAACATATCGATGTCAGAGATATAGGCCTATAATTTTGCGCATCTGCTCGACGACCCTTCTTGAAGACTGGGACTACCTGTGCTCTTTTCCAATCATTTGGAACCTCCCGTTCCTCTGGAGACTTGCGGTACACGGCTGTTAGAAGGGGATCATGACTGGCCGTCTTCGGCCAATATCGGTCATGGGCGGAATCCACCGGTTTCGCTCTGCTCAATCACCACCGAGCTCACTTACATGCACTGAGCTGAAGTCGCCCATGAGCCAGCGCCTTCTTTCCCCTTCTGGCAACTTGATGTATGTCTGTTAGTTGTACGAGCATTAGCAGCAAGTAGGAGATGTTACTTGGAACAATTTCTCTGGTGCACCCCAGCTGCCACATTCGTGCTTGCATAGAGCAGTCTAAGTTGCAGTGGGGGTAGTCTCCACGTAACCTGTGTTTATGTTGTTGGATTTTGCATTTTCATCTTCGTTTACAGCTCTCACCTCAAATGAAAACAAAACTGATTTCTATGACTAGGAACTATCAGGTGAATTAAAATACATTCACCTAATCGCAGAAGACTAAAATATACTTCTGGCTATTAACATTTGCTACGCCACGAAGATGACGTGCTACAGACGCGAAGACAGGAAGAAGATGCTGTGATATGCAAATGATTAGCTTTCCAGAGCATTCACACAAGGTTGGCGCCGGTAGCGACACCTAGAACGTGCTGACATGAGGAAAGTTTCCAAACGATTTCTCGTGCACAAATAGCAGTTGACCGGCGTGCCTGGTGAAGCGTTGTTGTGATGCCTAGTGTAAGAAGGAGAAATGCGTACCATCACGTTTCCGACTTTGATAAATATCTGATTGTAGCCTGTAGCGATTGCGGTTAATCGTATCGCGACATTGCTGCTCGCGTTGGTCGAGATCCAATGACTGTTAGCAGAATATGGAATCGGTGGGTTCAGGAAGGTAATACGGAACGCCGTGTTGGATCCCAACGGCCTCGTACCACTAGCAGTCGAGATGACAGGCATCTTATCCTCATGACTGTAACGCATCGTGCAGCCACGTATCGATCCCTGAGTCAACACATGGGGACGTTTGCAAGACAACAAACATCTGCACGAACAGTTAGACGATGTTTGCAGCAGCATGGACTACCAGCTCGAAGACCATGGCTGCAGTTACCCTTGACGCTGCATCACAGACAGGTGCGCCTGCGATGGTGTACTAAACCACGAACCTGGGTGCACGAATGGCAAAACGTCATTTATTTTTCCGGATGAATCCAGGTTCTGTTTCAGCATCATGATGGTTGCATCCGTGTTTGACGACATCGCTGTGAACACACATTGGAATTGTGTATTCGTCATCATCATACTGGCGTATCACCCGGCACGATGGTATGAGGTGCATTGGTTACACGTCTCTGTCACCTCTTGTTCGCTTGTTCGTTTGAACAGTGGACGCTACATTTCAGATGTGTTACGACCCGTGGATCTACCCTTTATTCGATCCCTGCGAAACCATTCATTTCAGTAGGATAATGCACGAGCGCATGTTGCAGGTCCTGCACGGGCCTTTCTGGATACAGAAAATGTTCGACTGCTGCCCTGGCCAGCACATTCTCCAGATCTCTCACCAACTGAAAACGTCTGGCCAATGTTGGCCGAGCAACTGGCTCGTCAAAATACGCCAGTCGCTACTCTTGATGAACTGTGGTATCGTGTTGTAGCTGCACTGGCAGCTGTACTTGTACACGCCATCCAAGCTCTGTTTGACTCAACGCCCAGGAGTATCAAGGCCGTTATTACGGCCAGAGGTGGTTGTTCTGGGTACTGAATTTTTCAGGATCTATGCATCCAAATTGCGTGAAAATGTAATCACATGTCAGTTCTAGTATAATATATTTGTCCAATGAATACCCATTTATTATCTGCATTTCATCTTGGTGTAGCAATTTTAACGGCCAGTAGTGTAGGTTAGTTTTACTCGAAGAAAATTAGCATTCCGAAAACCGCTCTGAAAAATTTAGTACCATATACACACATCAAAAAGAAGTTTGCATCACCCCGGTTCCAAGTACTCCTGAAGATAGACGTTTACTGTGGATATCGTATCACAGACTCAATCCCTTTGAGTGTTCAGAGATTTCACTAAACCCGCCCAAAGATGTAAACAACCATGCATGGGCAGCGCGTATTAGACTAAGGGGTCCGACAGCCGATCACTTCCAGTCATTCCACCAAGAAGGAGGTACACGGCTCGTGTTGTCTGTAGTTCAACCATGCTTAGACGGTCAATACAACGGATCGCTTGCGTCAGCATTGTTACTTTGTGCCAGGAAGGGCTCTGAACACGGGAAGTGTCCAGGCGTCTCGGAGTGAACCAAAGCGATGTCGTTCGGACATGGAGGAGATAGAGAGAGAGACAGGAACTGTAGATGACATGCCTCCCTCAGGTCGCTCGAGGGCTACTACTGCAGTGGATGACAGCTACCTACGGGTTATGGCTCGGAGGAACCCTGACAGCAACGCCACCATGTTGCATAACGCTTTTCGTGCAGCCACAGGACGTCGTATTACAACTCAAACTGTGCACAATAGGCTGAATGATGAGCAGCTTCACTCCCAACGTCCATGGCGAGGTCCGTCTTTGAAACCACGACACCATGCAGCGCGGTACAGATGGCTCCAACAACATGCCGAATGGACCGCTCAGGATTGGCGTCACGTTGTCTTCACTGGTGTGTGTCGCATATACCTTCAACCAGACAATCGTCAGAGTCGTGTTTGCGGGCAACCCAGCCTGGCTGAATGCCTTAGGCACATTGTCCAGCGAGTGTAGCAAGGTGGAGGTTCCCTGCTGTTTTCGGGGGGCATTATGTGGTGCCGACGTACGCCGCTGGTGGTCATGGAAGGAGCCGTGATGGCTGTACAATACGTAAATACCATTCTCCGACCGATAGTGAAACCATATCGGCAACATATTGGCGAGGCACTCGTCTTCATGGACGACAATTTGCGCCCCCATCGTGCACGTCTTGTGATGACTTCCTTCAGGATAGCCGGCCGCGGTTTTCAAGAGGTTCTAGGCGCTCTAGTCCGGAACCGCGCGATTGCTGCGGTCGCAGGTGCGAATCCTGCCTCGGGCATCGATGTGTGTGATGTTCTTAGGTTAGTTAGGTTTACGTAGTTCTAAGTTCTAAGGGACTGATGACCTCAGATGCTAAGTCCCTTAGTGCTCAGAGCCAGTTGAACCATTTTGAACCTTCAGGATAACGGCATCGCTCGACTAGAGCGGCCCCCATGTTCTCCAGACATGAACTCTATCGAACATGCCTGGTATACATTGAAATGGGTTATTTATGGACGACGTGACCCACCGACCACTTCGAGGGATCTCTTCCGAATCGCCGTTGAGGAGTGGGGCAATCTGGACCAGCAATGCCTTGATGAACTTGTGGATAGTAAGCCATGACGAATACAGGCGTGCATCAATGCAAGAGGACGTGCTACTGGGTACCAGAGGTACCGCTGTGTACAGCAATCAGGACCACCACCTCTAAGGGTCTTGCTTTATCGTGGTACAACACGCAATGTGTGGTTTTCATGAGGAATAAAAAGGGCGGAAATGATGTTTATGTTAATCTCTATTCCAGTTTTCTGTACAGGTTCGGAACTCTCGGAACTGAGGTAATGCAAAACTTTTTTGATGTGTGTATACTTCAGTGTGAATCAGGACATACGAACGTGCTCTGTAAGACGAATTATACATTCTAGTATGGTTTACGAAATTCTGATGATTTTGGAGTGTTCTCTGATGTCCTGTTTCTTATATGACATAATGTAAGAACTCAAAATGCTATATACATATGAACATACAGCTACTAATCAGCCAGAACATTATGACCACAGCTCACTGCCAGGTTGGAAGCCTCCTGCTGGCGTTTCGGGTACGTGAAGCAGTAAGTAAAGCATGTAAGGCGAACAGAGACGGATAGGGGATTACCCCAGCGAAAATATGCGCTTCAGATGGAGAAATCCATTGAAATAAACGACTTTGCCCAAGGGCAGATTATTATGTGAACGGGTATCTCGAAAACTGCGAAGCTGTTCGAGTGTTTGCATGTACTTGCTTGAGTATCTGCGGAAAATTTGGTATAAGGGCAGTGAAACTAGCACTAGGTCCTAAGTGGTTGGACCTCCACAACTCTTCACAGGACGAGGGGTTTGAAGGCTAGTCTGCTCTGTAAAGTTGGATAGATGGCGATCTGTGGCACCTCCGGCGACAGAACACAATGCTGGTGGACGCACTTGAGATTCGGAGCACACCATTCAGCGCACATTGTCGATCAAGGGGCTCCGCAGCAGACAACCCCTGCGTGTTCACACGTTGGCTCAACGACATAGTCAATTGCGATTGTAATGGGCTCGGGATCATCAAAACTGGGCCGTGTACCACTGGAAACGTGTCGGCTCGTCGGATGAATTCTGTTTCTGATACACCAGGTCGATGGTCGTCTCTACAAACGCCGTCATTCAGTCGAACGGCTGAACGAAACGTCCAGTGCGCCACGGACGCAAGCTGGTGGGAGCAGTATTATGCTATGATGCACATTCTCCTGCCGTTGGAAGGGGCCTGTGGTAGTAATCAAAGACATCTTTTTGTCTGCGGACCATCTGCAAGCCTTCACGCTTGATGTCTTCCCTGAGGACAACGTCATCTTTCAGCAGTGTAATTGTCCGTGTCTCGAAGCCAGAATCGTGCAACAATGGTTCGAGGAGCAGGATAGTAAAGTCAGGTTAAAGTCTTGGCTACCAAATTCGCCTGACGTGAATCCGATGGTTCCCATATGGGCCGCTATCGAGTGCCACCACCGCGTACAAAAATCAGCGACCAGTTATTTACGGGACGTACATGATCTGTGCGTAGACATCTAATGCGACGTAGCTCTAAAATACTATCAATGAACTGTAGAATCAATGATACGCAGAATCGACTATATATTGCGTTGCAAAAATGGCCCAACAAGCTAGTAAGCAGGTGGTCATAATGTTTTGGCTCCTCAGTGTAAATGTTGACTTAAAGGTGACTATGCAGGCGAATTTCGTCAGTAGTACTGAATAAAATACTTTGTTTCTATATTGACAGCTTTAGCAGAATTTTAGAAATCTGCCTTTCATGAAACAACGTTTTTCGACCACATGACATGCTTCAACAAGCTCTACAATGCTTGACATCGTTTCTTAAGTTATGTTGCTTACGTTTTAAATTTACAGAATACCATTCTTTGGTAAATTGTAGACCGGCAGCAGACCGTGTGTTACCGTTGTTAACTCCCCACATGACTATTTTCCTTCCTAGAGTAGAATAAAAACTGCCAGTTGTACAGTTTCTTGGCTTCACAGATAACATTGTTTATTTTTTATACAGTTTGAGATAGTAACTAAATAACTTATTTGTCCTTAATTATGGTGTGTACAATCAAGTGGCCGGCCGGGGCGGCTGAGAGGTTCTAGGCGCTACAGTCTGGAACCGCGCTACCGCTACGGTCGTAGGTTCAAATCCTGCCTCGGGCAGGGATGTGTGTGATGTGCTTACGTTAGTTAGGTTTAAGTAGTTCTAGGGACTGATGACCTCAGATGTTAAGTCCCATAGTGCTCAGAGCCATTTGAACCATTTGTAGAATCAAGTGTTTTTATTTTTTTTATTTTGAAAAGTTCTTGTATTCCTACAAACTTTCTGCAGTGCTGTGAAGATTAAAACCTGATTGGAAATATTTTAGAGTACGAATGAAGAGAAATCTGTGTTAAAATCACTTCATAGAAAAATATTAGTGCATTTTGTCTGTAGGGTCTAGTTTTGAAATGAGTTTTGAAGTGAATATTATGCCAAGAACTGCTTCCTTATTTTGTATTCCTTATCTGGATAGTTCATGATAAAACAATAGCTCTAAGTACAATAGCTTCCTATGTCGCCACTAAACAACTTGCCGCAGTGCTGCACATGGTCATGTGACGCTCCAGTACACATACAATTCGAAGTAGAAATGCGATGAAAAATGTATGAGCAGAGCTAACATCGGGCAAGGGCTTCCTATGTCATCGAAGCTGTTCATGCGCAGTAACGCCTGTTTTCTGGCACTCTCTGACAACTGCTCAGACGAACGTATCCTGATTTGGAAAGAGCGCAACCTAGCCTACGTCATCAGTGGCGGGGCGAAAACTACCTGTTCGTTGGCTGAGGGGGCGTTCGAGGAAGCGAGGAGGAGGCATTCGTGTGGGGGTGGGAGTTTCCGTTGTCAATCGTACTCACACCCAGGCCCAGAGGGGGGCGGACGCGTGAGCAAACAGCGACGCACAATGGTGGCCCTGAGCGCTGACACGCCGTCTAATTGGCCCGTCAGCGGCCTTTGTCAGCGGTGCCGGAGCGCCGAACGCCTTGTCAGCACTCCCGCTGATCGCCATACTGCGGGCTGTTAACCCAGAGGCAGGGATTACGCTCTGAGCTGGCGGATCAATGCCAGGCGGGCGAGACGGCTTTGCTTTTATGTACCACTTCCCCTGCCTGTTAAGAATGAACTGGTAGGAGCTGCTTGTAAATGCTCGTCAATGAAACCTGTCTGTCCTTTCTCGAAGCAAGCAGTTAGTGTTGTGAGTCTCATTGACACGTCGGAATGCGAGATCACTGTTACGTCAGCAGAGCGTCCTGTGGCGCAACAGAGCCGTCAAACGCCATCGAAATATTCTTCCGCTGGCAAATTTTCCTGTGTCTGGAGATTTTAATTCTCTCACTCACCTCTCTCTATGACAAATGTTCAACTGAAAAAATGACATTCTCGAATAAGAACATTGTTCCACTAGGCTGCATATTAAATTACTTTAATCTGCACTGCACAGCCCATTCTCAAGTGCATCTGTAGCGACAGGTGGGACTATATCGGCTTCGTCTTACCAAAATATCGCGTGCCGTACGTATTTGTGGATAGCAAGGTCGTCAACCTTCATCATCTTGAAAAGCATGGCTATAAATCGCACTAATAAAAACTTGCGATTTACAAAAGGAAGAGAGGGAGGAGATTAACGTTTAACGGCCCGTTGACAACAAGGTCATTAGAAGCGAAGCACAAGGTCGGATTAGGAAAGGAAGGAAAAGGAAAGCAGTCTTGCGTTTACGAAGGAACCACAAGGGATTTAGAGGAATCACAATGGCCAGACATAAATCAAGATGGCCGGACGAGGGTTTGAACCGCCGTCCTCCCGAATGCGAGTCCATTGTGCTAGCCTCTGCGCTATCTCACTCGGTACTTGCGATTTATAGCCATGCATTTCAAGATGATGAACCTTGACGACCATACTATGCATAAATACGCATGACACACGATTCTTTGACGAGACGAGGACGATGTACTTACGTCTATTGATATACACTCCTGGAAATGGAAAAAAGAACACATTGACACCGGTGTGTCAGACCCACCATACTTGCTCCGGACACTGCGAGAGGGCTGTACAAGTAATGATCACACGTACGGCACAGCGGACACACCAGGAACCGCGGTGTTGGCCGTCGAAGGGCGCTAGCATTTGTGCACCGCCGCCGTCAGTGTCAGCCAGTTTGCCGTGGCATACGGAGCTCCATCGCAGTCTTTAACACTGGTAGCATGCCGCGACAGCGTGGACGTGAACCGTATGTGCAGTTGACGGACTTTGAGCGAGGGCGTATAGTGGGCATGCGGGAGGCCGGGTGGACGTAGCGCCGAATTGCTCAACACGTGGGGCGTGAGGTCTCCACAGTACATCAATGTTGTCGCCAGTGGTCGGCGGAAGGTGCACGTGCCCGTCGACCTGGGACCGGACCGCAGCGACGCACGGATGCACGCCAACACCGTAGGATCCTACGCAGTGCCGTAGGGGACCGCACCGCCACTTCCCAGCAAATTAGGGACACTGTTGCTCCTGGGGTATCGGCGAGGACCATTCGCAACCGTCTCCATGAAGCTGGGCTACGGTCCCGCACACCGTTAGGCCATCTTCCGCTCACGCCCCAACATCGTGCAGCCCGCCTCCAGTGGTGTCGCGACAGGCGTGAATGAAGGGACGAATGGAGACGTGTCGTCTTCAGCGATGAGAGTCGCTTCTGCCTTGGTGCCAATGATGGTCGTATGCGTGTTTGGCGCCGTGCAGGTGAGCGCCACAATCAGGACTGCATACGACCGAGGCACACAGGGCCAACACCCGGCATCATGGTGTGGGGAGCGATCTCCTACACTGGCTGTACACCTCTGGTGATCGTCGAGGGGACACTGAATAGTGCACGGTACTTCCAAACCGTCATCGAACCCATCGTTCTACCATTCCTAGACCGGCAATGGAACTTGCTGTTCCAACAGGACAATGCACGTCCGCATGTATCCCGTGCCACCCAACGTGCTCTAGAAGGTGTAAGTCAACTACCCTGGCCAGCACGATATCCGAATCTGTCCCCCGTTGAGCATGTTTGGGACTGGATGAAGCGTCGTCTCACGCGGTTTGCACGTCCAGCACGGACGCTGGTCCAACTGAGGCGCCAGGTGGAAATGGCATGGCAAGCCGTTCCACAGGACTACATCCAGCATCTCTACGATCGTCTCCATGGGAGAATAGCAGCCTGCATTGTTGCGAAAGGTGGATATACACTGTACTAGTGCCGACATTGTGCATGCTCTGTTGCCTGTGTCTATGTGCCTGTGGTTCTGTCAGTGTGATCATGTGATGTATCTGACCCCAGGAATGTGTCAATAACGTTTCCCCTTCCTGGGACAATGAATTCACGGTTCTTATTTCAATTTCCAGGAGTGTACATACAGAACAAAGTTCAAAATGGTTCAAATGGCTCTGAGCACTATGGACTTAACTTCTGAGGTCATCAGTCCCCTAGAACTTAGAACTACTTAAACCTAACTAACCTAAGGACATCACACACATCCATGCCCGAAGCAGGATTCGAACCTACGACCTTAGCGGTCGCGCGGTTCCGGACTGTAGCGCCTAGAACCGCTCGGCCACTCTGGCCGGCCCAGAACAAAGTATTGTAATTATTAACCGCATGGCCTGGTCTAGGATGCAAGGAATGGCAGACTGAGAACAGGTCTCCGGGAACATAAAGAACTATCTGGATTAATAAAGTACAGATAACGCACGAGGTATCTTTAAATTACCTTCTGTTTGGTGTTGCAAATGGAGCACTATATTAATAACCACCCGAGTATACACTCTTCTTCATCTCTTCATATTACTAGGGCTATTTGGAAAATAAGGTTCGATCGGTCGCGAAATGGAAGCCACAGTGTAAATCAAAAATGTTTTATTTGCAAGAGTTTCCTACATCTTGCACCTACTTCTCTACATAATCGCCGCTTCTGCTTAACACATCTGTCGTAGCGTTGCACCAACCTCCCAATATCCACGTCATAGAAGGCAGCAGCCTGTGCTTTTCGCAACTTCTCTACATTGGTCTGCAGTACGATGTCGGTGATCTGCAGTACGCTGTCTGTGACAAAAGCTGTCTTCAATGGCAGTGGTTCATGTGAGCGAAGATGAACATAAGAGAGAGCCAAGACCGGACTGCTTGGTGGATGATCAAACACTTGACATTGAAACCGCTGCAGGAGCGTCCTCATTGTCCCTGCAGAGTGCGGCCGAAAATTGTCATGATGAAAAAAATGCATGACACGTACGTTATGTGGAGTTGCACGAAATCAGGCGAAACCTCCTCGCAGTGGGCATTCATACTTGGCAGGAGACACTGCTGTTCTGGGCATGTTTGTTAGCTCTCTGTGTGCTCATAAATAAGCAAAAAGAGCGACGTGACGCAATCGACAGGCACACCAGAGACACAGCTCAATACATCTGTGCAACGCTTTGTCTGAATGTCACTGTCGTTTCCGTTTCGCGACCTGTCGGACCTCACTTTCTGAATAGCCCTCATGTATATGACTAGATTAGCATCCGCTGTTTCGCTCAAATAGACTGTATGGTATGAAGGGGCTTTTTTGTTTTTATTTAATCGAATTTCTATGTTGTTTCACAAATTGCAACACCATCTAAGCTTTTCAGGCTAATTAAGGCCATATAAACTTGGTCTTTTACGAATGTACACTACTCGCCATTACAATTGCTACACCACGAACATGACGTGCTACAAATGCGAAATTTAACCGACAGGAAGAATATGCTGTGATATGTAAATGATTAGCTTTTCAGAGCATTCACACAAGGTTGGCGCCGGTGGCGACACTTACAACATGGTGACATTAGGAGAGTTTCCAACCGATTTCTCATACACGAACAGCAGTTGACCGGCGTTGCCTGGTGAAACGTTGTTATGATACCTCGTGTAAGGAGGAGAAATGCGTACCATCACGTTTCCGACTTTGATAAAGGTCGCATTGTAGCTTATCGCGGTTGCGGTTTATCGTATCGCGACATTGCTGTCCGCGTTGGTCGAGATCCAATGACTGTTAGCAGAATATGGTGGGTTCAGGAGGGTAATATGGAACGCCGTGCTGGATCCCAACGGCCTCGTGTCACCAGCAGTCGGGATGACAGGCATCTTATCCGCATGGCTGTAACGGATCGTGCAGCCACGTCTCGATCCCTCAATCAACAGATGGGGACGTTTGCAAGACAACAACCATCTGCACGAACAGTTCGGCAACGTTTGCAACAGCATGAACTATCAGCTCGGAGACCATGGCTGCGGGTACCCTAGACGCTGCATAACAGACAGGAGCGCCTCCGATGGTGTACTCAACGACGAACCTGGGTACACGAATGGCAAAACGTCATTTTTTCGGATGAATCCAGGTTCTGTTTACAGCATCATGATGGTCGCATCCGTGTTTGGCGACATCGTGGTGAACGCACGTTCGAAGCGTGTATTCGTCATCGCCATACTGGCGTGTCACCTGGGGTGATGGTATGCGGCGCCATTGGTTACACGTCTCGGTCACCTCTTGTTCGCATTGACGGCACTTTGAACAATGGTAGTTACATTTCAGATGTGTTACGACCCGTGGCTCTATCCTTCGTCCGATCCCTGCGAAACCCTACGTTTCAGCAGGATAATGCACGACTGCTTTTCGCAGGTCCTGTACGGGCCTTCCTGCATACAGAAAATGTTCGACTGCTGCCCTGGCCAGCACATTCTCCAGATCTCCCACCAATTGAAAACGTCTGGTCAATGGTGGCCGAGCAGCTGGCTCGTTACGAGAGTAACTTCTCTTGATGAACTGTGGTATCGTGTTGAAGCTGCATGGGCTGCTGTACCTGTACACGCCATCCAAGGTCTGTTAGACTCAATGCCCAGGCGTACCAAGGCCGTTATTACGGCCAGATGTGGTTGTTCTGGGTACTGATTTCTCAGGATCTCTGCACCCAGATATCTGTAATCACATGTCAGTTCTAGTATAATATATTTGTCCAATGAATACCCGTTTATCATCTGCATTTCTTCTTGGTGTAGCAATTTTAACGGCCAGTAGTGTTTATCCGACCTAAAAGCGGTTCCGGTAGCTTAAGTCTAAAGTTTTTGGTAATCACGACTTTACAGAAACATTCACCACCTATCAAATGTTTCTTCATATCTAACCGAGAAGCGAAATACCAATTTTCATACATTAAGGATTAATTTTTTAAAAAGAAACATTGAAACACTATTTTTTTAAAAAAATTTCTAAGTCAAATACCAATTGTTATAGATTTAGTCTTACAATTACCTTAGTACTTCTTTCGTAATTATTTATTTTAAAAACAACTTTAACCCACTATTTTACCGCCTTAATGGATCAATTTCCAAATATGCTGAAACACGTATTTTTACTTTCTGACTGACAAATCAAACACCAGTTTTCGTAGTTCTATCTTCAAAATTTTCATAAATGCGACATACTTTCAAAAATCCTTTTATCCCCTATTTCTTCCCCTTAGCAATGGAATTTCGGACAACCCCTTTTTAAACGATGCCTACAGTATAAGGTCAACCCCCTCGGCAAATTTCAAGTTTCTGTCCTTAGCGGTTTGAACTGGGCGATGATGAGTCAGTGAATAGTCCGATCCTATTCATTCCCTTAGGGTTTGAATGTCAAAAAACAACCTAGAACATCAATTTTGAAGGATTTGGCTTTAAAAATGCTTTCACAATGAAATATTTTCAAAAAACGTTTCACCCTCTAGTTCACCCTCTTGGGGGTTGAGTTTCTAAAAACAGTGAAACAGGTTTTTTTTTTATATTTCTAACTGAGAAACCAAATTAAAATTTTTATTGATTTACCTTTAAAAATACTTTTATAATACAATATTTTCATAAAAAATCTCATCTCCTAGTTCTCGAGCCTAGGGGTTCAGTATCCAAAAAAAAAAAAAAAAAAAAAGAAAGACGTACTTTTTATTTGTAACCGAGAAGCAAACACCAATGTCCATAGATGTAGCTTTGAAAATACTTAAGTAATTCTTTAATAATGATATATTTTCAAAAACCGCTTTCACCCACTATTTTATCCCCATAGGGTTAAATTTCCAAAAATCTTTAACATGGTTGTCTTTATTTCTGACCGAGAAACCAAACATCAATCTTCGTAGATCTAGCTTCCAAGTTGCCTTAAAAGCAATATTTTTCAAGAAATTCCCTTCATCCTCTATTTGATCGTCTTAGGATTGGAATTCCAAGAAATCCCTTCTTCAGCGACGCCTACACCTTCTCAGAATTTCAACTTTCTGTCCTAATACGGTTTGGGCTGGATGATGATGAGTCAATCAGTCAGCACATTGCCTTTTATGTATAGAGATATAAGTATGCCACATTAATTTCATACTACGTTGTATGTAATGGCGGTGTCAGTGAACGCCAGAGCTAATTACTAAAAGCGTTTTGTTGCTTTTTGTGACGTACTAGACTTAAATTTCTATGGAGCTGTCTCCGTCTTCGAAAACAAGGGGGCAACGGAACAAGCAGAGAATAATGTTAATCGTTGACCTACATATCTTAGGTGATAAAATATTTTTAATATTACGTTTTGATATTAATTTTATTACGTTGGAGAGATAAACGAGGCAACTGAGATACTACAGCGGCACTACGTATCTGTACATATTCTTAGAACATGCCTGGGTTTTTCAACAGCGTGAGAACGGCTCTATAGTCCCGGTGACGGAGCAGCCAGTGAGCTCTCTCGTGGACACTTGTCACTGAAGCTGCAAGTTTCGCGACTGCTCTGGGCCGGCAGCTCATGTGGAGACGGCACCGTCATCTGTTTGCGCAGGTGAGCCGGCTCGGTGTCGCGTGTGGAACAACTTGAGAACATGTGTCGCCCGCGGATGGGCAAACTTTCGGAAGTCGTCAATTTCCCGCTGTCTGAAATCCGTTTGCCATGCAAATACAGCGGCGTGGAAGCGGCAACAAATGGCGCACTAAGAAATGTCAGCGTTCCCAGCACGTCTCCTTCCGCATCGAGTGTTTGTCTCGCGTCGTGTCGACTGGCTCTTTGGACCGCCACTTCGGACTTGTACAACGGATTTGCGGTCTTTGTGATCTTACTTCTTGGACGGCTCAGCTATTGTGCTGAGAACAGAGTTTTGGACAGACTAATCCATTTCATGCAGTGCCACCTCCTCGAATTAAAATGAAGACTGCATCGTTGATGGTTATACAATGTCTGCACAGTGTCTGTACCGTCAC
The DNA here is from genome assembly GCF_023897955.1 of Schistocerca gregaria. NCBI lineage: Eukaryota > Metazoa > Arthropoda > Insecta > Orthoptera > Acrididae > Schistocerca > Schistocerca gregaria. The sequence goes on from NC_064926.1 coordinate 477,213,854, forward strand.
TCTACAATGCCCTTCAATCAGGCATGACTGAAGGGCCGGCCGGAGTGGCCGTGCGGTTCTGGGCGCTACAGTCTGGAACCGCGTGACCGCTACGGTCGCAGGTTCGAATCCTGCTTCGGGCATGGATGTGTGTGATGTCCTAGGTTAGTTAGGTTTAAGTAGTTCTAAGATCTAGGGGACTTATGACCTCAGCAGTTGAGTCCCATAGTGCTCAGAGCCATTTGAACCATGACTGAAGGACGTTGTAATGTGAAAATACAGACACTGCATAAAAACATGCAATCATGAATAATCTATCAGCACCTCGACCGCCTAAAGTCACGATAAAATATTTGTTTCCCTCTGTGCAGGAATCACAATAATGCGAACGTAAGGGTTGTGGATACCGTGACATAGGGTAGTTTGGATCATTCGTGGACGGGTGTTTGGATAGTCGAAATGGTTAACGTGACCGCTTGCGGTAAGCGGACATTCGTGTTCGATTACTGGTCCGGCACATACTTCGTCCATCACAAACAGCTGACGGCAACCCGGATTCGCAACATTCGATCCAGTTTAATAAAAATGAAGATAATCACGACTCTGCATTCGGGTCGAGGTGTCCACTCGATGCTGTTAATGGAGCATTTCTTCATATTGTACCTATGACGTCATTGCAGGAAGGAGAGAAGATGCTTTTCACGAGTAGGCTTTACAGGGATTTTTATATATAAAAGCTCAGACACAAATGATGGTCATTATTTCATCAAAGAGAAGTGAATTTCGTGCGCATTTATGAAGTAGCATGAAACTGTTTGATACTGTTGGCTAGGGTGACGCAGAAAGTTAAGGTCAGATAACCCGAAGATTTTGTTTCCATGGAGAAGGCAATTTTCATAAGTGAAATTGAATTGCTATGTAGGAGGGTCACTTTTTAGCGTAGATGAATTTGAAATTTGCATGCCTGTGTTGTTCACGACGAAGAAAGAGTGTGTAATTCATGGACGACATTGCACACTCCGCTACATACTAGGAGGTCATTCTGCAAAAATTACAAGGCTGTGACCAAGCCACTTTCATTATCCATGAGTGTCAGTCCAACAATGAGTGAGAGTGTTTCTGAGAAGTTCAGGCGTTCCCCCCTTGAGTTCCAGTCGGCGATGCAGTTTACGGTTCGGCGAAGTAGTGGGCAAGTCTCGGGCGATTACTCCAAAGGTCGGAGGTTAACTCTTCGGTTGGTATAGTGATTTTTTCCATCATATATCACATATTTCATCTCTGTAAAAGTGAAAATGCCATGTTGCACGACGATTTAGAGCCCACTGTACGTATCCCCACAAATGCCAAGCCAAGTCAGTTCGAAAGGCGATGGAAAGCGGGAGCGTATCTCTTCCACCAAGATAACACCTTGCAAAACGCAGCGTTGTTTATGGTAACGTTCGCGTTGCTGACAGCCTTAGATATTTTTCAGGAAAAATACCCATGAACATTCGAATAACAGATGCCTCCTCTTTTTACTTCATTTAATCAGTCTTCTGATTGGTTACATGTGACCCAGCATGAGTTCTTCTCCTGTGGCAACCTCTACACCTCGAAGCAACCCTTAACTGTAAAGATCTCAATCGTTTATTGGATTTATTACAATATCTGCCTTCCTTACGATTTGGATCGAGTGTTTGGGATACCTACGAGGTCGGATTAACCGAAGGCATTGTAGAAATTCAGAGGCGTGCTTCTAGATCTGTTACCGATAGGTTCGATCAACACGCGAGTGTTTCAAAGATGATTTGGGAAGTCAAATGCGAATTGCTGCAGGGTAGACGACGTTTTATTTTCGCGAAATACGATTGAGAAAACTTAGAGAAGCGGCATCTAAAACGGACTCCAGAACGTTTCTACTGCCGCCACATGGACCGCGAAATCAAAATAAAGGAAATTAGGGCTCGTACGGAGGTATAAAGACAGATAGTTTTATCTCGGTCCATTTGAAAGAAAAACAGGAAAGAAAATTGCCAGTGGTGATACAAGGTGTCCTTTGCTATGCGCGAAGTGGTGACCTGTGCAGATGTAGTTTTGCCCTCTACGGCGCATTGGTTCCCTCTAAAACCATGGAAGTTATTTATTTATGTTTTAACACACGTACTGCCATCTTTCCCGTTATTCTAGCCGCCGTTTTCCACACATTTAAAATGGATCAAATGGCTCAAAGCAGTATGGGACTTAACATCTGAGGTCATCAGTCCCCTAGAACTCAGAACTACTTAAACCTAACTAACGTAAGGACATCACACACATCCATGGCCGAGGCAGGTTTCGAACGTTCGACCATAGCAGTGGCGTGGTTCCAGACTGAAGCGGTTAGAACCGCTCGGCCACACCATTCCACACATTCCTTTCCTTACTAATACTGCTGCGAGCCTTATTTTCCATGTTTTCGGTACACAGCATCCTTCTGTAATACAGGTGCGGACCAAAGGGAGAGATGAGGGGAGGGGTGTGAATAACGATCCCCTAATCAGAGAAAAGCAAACTCACTGGACTAATCACCGATGCACATAAATTATCATGAGTTATTTAAGCTACACATCAATATCATTCTGCTGATGCTTAACTGAATCGATGTATGTTAAGTATCACTTTGCATGCACACGTAACATTCGTGCGAAAACATTGGTTCAGCCACCTACAAGGGATAAATGCTCATTTAAATCACAGGGTCGCCACCTGCCCAGACCCTTCCACATACACGAGAAAAGACTGAACTGAAAATTATTAGACTACTTGTTCAAAAGAAAAGGTAATAAAATTTGAACTGTGTCGAACTAGATAAAATAAATCAGAGTTTGTAATGTAGTTAAATAAACTCAAAAACTAATGATCAACTTGTATTTGTGCAGCATGTAAAACCTGGCTAATATTTTAAAGAATAAATGTACTAAAAGCATTAACTTGCAAATTAAGTAGTTATTAGGTGAGCCATAAAGAAGGCAGCGGTACAAATGATGTGAGCCTCTACTAAACATTTTATTCACAGGTGGTGAAGCGTAACGCCGTATACCGATTCTGCCTTGGAGGCGGTTAAAAAGTGGGAGATGTGTCTCAGAGCTGGATGGTGACAGATGGTGACGCGAGACTGGACGCGCACGTAGTTTATGTATCAGCCGATAGAGGACAGTATTGGATAGGGGACTGTGATTTAGTTACGGTTGTGTCCACTAGAGTGCACTGAAGTAATAGAATATTTTTCATAAACTGTTCTAGTATTTTCATAAAGTGTTGTTATGTCTTTTTGTGCCTGTAAAATGTTATAAATGTGTTTTAGCAGTATGAATGATGCGTGAGTGTGGTTTAAGGTTAATATGAAGATAATTGTTTAACGAGTTATGTAGTGGGATTTAGTGTCGGAACATTTCGAACAAGTATGGATGTGGACAAAGGGGATTTTTGTAGAATAGATTTGTAAAGTATGTTTATGGTGAAGGGAAAGTTAATTCAGGTATAAATAACAATAGTAAATAACTTTATGCAGAAATAAAACTTCAGCATATTAGATAATTACGTCGGTAAAAAGTGCAGTCGTTAGGTTTACTATTTTGAGATTGGTTATTGATGAAAAGCTTGGACTGACGCGGGAGAATGTTGTTTTGCTATTGGCTGTTGAGTAAACTGACCAATGGTAAAGCAATATTCTTCGCGCGCCTTTCTCTGCTGGTAAAGAAGAGTAAGAGTGTTCTAGAGAGGAGTCGGAGCCTAGCCATGAAACAGTTTGGAGGTGTGTAGTAGCAGTTCCGATGGTAAGTTGCCGGATCTAACAGTGTTTCATACATCATAAGCGTTGTGAAGTGACGGCATAATTATTCCGATGGGTGTGTAGAAATTTCGGAATTTTTAGTGAATTTTGTGACGAGAAAAGATATAAATTCCGCGTGGCGTATTGAGCAGGTCGATGGCTAATCACTGCGACTGCATTAGTATCAACAGACTTAATATTTGGCGAGCATTCTCAGTCAAAAACAATCAATATTTTTGTAGCTATTACGTTTTCGGGAAATGCAACACCGTAAACTTGCTAACGTGAGTGAAAGGGATTGTGACTGTGTTAAGACTAGCACGGACTTGGCAGTGATACTTGTTCACCTAAGTTGCAGAATATATTAATTGAGGACAAAATTTCCAACCTTTCATTTCGTGGAAAAACTTTCTCCAGAAACGTAGATTAGTGACTTTAATTTCAGCCTGGTTCACGTCGAAGTACAGTAGGTTTCGCTCGGCCTCCCTACTGATGATATGCTGAGACAAAGTTCATAGGTAGGTGCAGGTTCGTCATAAAGGGACGCAATGGCCACTAAGAACCATGTGTGGACATCCTATCAACTGGTGCCTGAATATGAAATAAATTAATGTGCTTTGATAAAATGAACTTACGTTGGACAACTTAACTACGGGTATATGAGGGGAGCTAGCAGCGGTGGCCGTGCGGTTCTAGGCGCTGCAGTCCGGAACCGCGGGACTGCTACGGTCGTAGGTTCGAATCCTGCCTCGGGCATGGATGTGTGTGATGTCCATAGGTTAGTTAGGTTTAAATAGTTTTAAGTTTTAGGGGACTGATGACCTAAGATGTTAAGTCCCATAGTGCTCAGAGCCATTTGAACCATTTTTATATGAGGGGAAGAGAGAGAAAATAAAAAGCAACATATGACTTCATTCATCCAATCTCGATTCAAACGAAAAAAGACGAATTTCAGAAGTACACACCCTCACCATTACGCGCATGCACTAACCTCAAAGAAGTTTATGGTGATCGAAACATCTTGTCAGGATAAACACACGAAGCGAGAATTCGTGCGCATAACATACAATGAACCGAACTGACCACGTGGGGCACTAAGTCACACATTTAACATTTCCAAATAGAAGTAAAAGAAAATCATGAAATATATAGAATCAATGAGGAAACGCGACTACAATTACGAATAGATCACGAATCACTGCGAAATGATACCAAAACCAGTAAGCTGTAAGACAATGGTAAGGGAAGACGTGGTTCCCACTAAACAAAGGCAGTCACCAAAAGTTACCATAAAACAGGGAAAATACGATAGCTCAATTAATGTACCCGACAGTGATCAATTAAACTGGTACGAACAACGTGCAGAGATGGAATAACGGAGTTGAAGGCTCACAAAATTTAGAACTCGTGGGACAACACCACAACAAGGCAGACACTATAACAAGTGGGAGAAATTACGAAAAGAAATATCGCACTCACAACGAAGTCACAATTATCCTCACATTCACACAAGATTAAAGGCTCCCTACTTAGCCTAGCAATATTCCATGGGGGGCATTCCACCCCGCAATGTTTCAAAAGAGCAAAGTAAACTTCGACCGCGGATAAAATCATAAACTCAAACATTGGCTGACATCAGTAATGTATAGCACATCGCGAAGAATAAATTGGAACACTTCCGTTAGCTGAAGATATTAAGTATTCTCAACGACTTAGCACATGAAGACCGTTGTTAAAGCTGCGAACTGTCTCATCACTGGCAGCATAATGCTTACTTAAGAGCTAAGGACCATCCTCACCAACAACTAGCAGCAGAGTCTCGCTCCGCGTGGAACGGAAACGAGCAAAGGGGTCGTTTCCTGCACCAGCCTAACAGACAGACAACTCTCGAACCACAGACATAAATTACCAGACTGGCAAAGATGCGACTTTTTACTGAATCCTGACGTTTGGTGAGGTAATAATGAGGTGTCAGCAAGTTCGTATATTGTACTACCAAGATTTTCTGAAACCAAATGACGTTGTAGCCTTTATGAGGTGGTCTAATAAAGTTCTGCAGTTGAAGAAATATTTGTGTACTATTTGAATCAGACATTGTGGAATCGTCTTATGAAAAGAACATCAAGTTGCATATACACGCCTTTAAAGCATACAGTAGTTTTCATAAAAACACTCAAATGAATAAAGACACTTGTTCTCAACGACAAATAGCACATCCTACTTATAGGAGCACTTTCACAAGGAGCATACTATTTGAAGCAAAGCCAAAGTTGATCGAAACTGGTTAAAAGCATATCATTAAGCTATGTCTGTAAATACTAGATTGATGTAACCTCCTAAAATGTACATAAATTATTTAATCAATGCCAGAGTTACAGATAAGACAAACTGTAATGTAATTATTGAGGATTACACACAACACAAAAACAAAAATACTTAAGACGTTTCTAGTTATTCTTGTTTTGTGACATGTTTCTTTTCTTGTGTTTTCTACGGTTTCAGGTTCGAATCCTGCCTCGGGCATGGGTGTGTGTGATGTCCTTAGATTAGTTAGGTTTAGGTTGTTCTAAGTCCAGATGTTAAGTCCCATAGTGCTTAGAGCCATTTGAACCATTTGAACCTTGTATTTTCCGTCTGCTCTACAAGAAATTACGACCAAACATGACGTATGTAATAACAATTTTGTCAAAACTTTAAAGGTAGCGTAGTTACATCAGTTTATCCCCATTTCTTACGACTGTTTTATCAGTAAGTAAACAGATTTTTCATTTGTGCTCGCCGCAGGCTTCAGTAACGTCTGTGATACTGTATGCGGTATTGCCAGTCTATTAATGTATGTATGTCTGTCTGTCTGTGTCTCGAACAAAAGGGATAGACCTCTTTGTCCGCGTAAGAGATACAAGGTTGGTTAACCTACAGACGAATAGCAACTCATCTACAAAACGCAAAACAAACCTGAAAAGACACGTGAAAGGACCCATTCCACTCACTTTCTAGCTCACACAGCGTAAGGCAAAGGAAAGATATGATAAGTATTGTTCTAGATTACACACTGGGAATAAATGGATCACATAAAATATTGACATACTGATGCGTAGCACAAGCTTCTTGCGTTTAATGTCAGATAAAAATTAAATTTTCATGAGCTCCACTGCTCAGTCCGCCTGCAAGACTTAATAAAACTATCCTGTAGACAAACGGTACAGAGAATGACGTAAACAGATCAACTGGGAAACAATCTCATGAAGCGACTCTACAGAAACGTTTCAATATAATAATATTTTTTATAGCGGGTGTAAAGGGTATAAGTGCAGATTTTTCATTTGATGACTGAGGATGGTGTACTGAATAATTCTGCTTCAGTATTTACGTCTTTCGCAGATGAATAATTGTAGCTATTACAAGTAGTATGTTTTTAGGTTGCTTAGTACCTCGCCGGCCAGGGTGGCCGAGCGGTACTAGGCGCTTCAGTATGGAACCGCGCGACCGCTACGGCTCAGTTCGAAGCAGCATTCATTACCATTCTAGTACAGTCAATGAGATTACAAGCCGAAGACATGCCTGGAGATGCGTTGGGATACCAATCTGATCGTCGCCCGCCCTAGGGCTCAAAAACGAGGAGTGATGGTCTGGGGTGCCACTTGTTTTCATAACAGGACCCCTTTGGTTGCCATCTGCGGTGTCCTTACAGCATAGAGGTACGTCGACGATGTTCTACGCTCCGTTTTGTTGCCTGTCATGGCTAACTATCTTTGGCACCGTTTCAGCAAGATAATGCCTTGCACATGGTTACTGTTTGTCTTCGTCCGTACCAAACCCTACTTCGGCCAGCAAAATCGTCGGATTTCTTCCAAACTGAAAACGTTTGGAGCATTATGGGCCAGGCCCTCTAACCAGCTCGGGATTTTGACTGTCTAACTCGGCAATTGGACAGAATTTGTCACGATTTTTCTCAGGACGACGTCCAACAACTCTATCAATTAATGCCAAACCGAGTAACTGCTTGGAAAAGGGCCAGAGACTTGCTTAATTTGTGAGGCTCTTTCTCTTGAATAAATCAATTATTTCTGAAAAAGTAAACATTAATTTGTCTGTACATGTAAATCCCATCTACCGATTTCCATCCCATTCATGGTGCACCTTTTATTTTTTTTTCTTAGACGATACAAGGAGCGACAAATAGTTTCCGTTTAAGTGGGTTGCTGCTGTGTATATAAAACGTAGCGCGTCTTCGGTGCAGGTATGTAAGGACCGACATGTAGGCAAGGGACCAGCGTGACATTCGTGTCTTCCGCATGTGCTGGCGGTAAATGGGGAAGCTTGAACTATGGGGACGTCACTATCAATTTGTTCTTTACTTGGCTGCCGAACGATAAAAACCAGCAAACATTTATCGAAGAATGAAGACTGTCTATGGATCAGCATGTCTGTTGGAAACTTCAGTAGTGGAATGGAGCTGTATGCCGTTTGATACAAGACGCCAGTCTATCTGGGGCGTCAAATGGTTCAAATGGCTCTGAGCACTATGGGACTTAACATCTGAGGTCATCACTCCCCTAGAACTTACAACTACATAAACCTAACTAACCTAAGGACATCACACAAACCCATGCCCGAGGCGACCGTAGCGGTCGCGCGGTTCCGGACTGAAGCGCCTAGAACCGCTCGGCTACAACGGCCGGCCCTGGGACGTCAGCTTCATCCATTAAGTACAAGTGAGAGACACTCCTGCCCCCGCCCAATCGTCCGGATGTCTCCCCATTCGATTATAACGCCTTCAGTGTCTTAAAAAGGACTCTGTAGGATCGATAGTTCTTGTCGGTCGAGGATGTGCAGCACGCAGTTGCGGACTTCTTCACGCAGCACCACACCGTCTTTTACCAATCGGATATCTTCAAATTTGTGTGTCGGTGGGATGACTGCCGCAGTGACACTGTACCAAACAAGTGGCTTGTACTGAAATTGCGTGCTTACGGAATATTGTCGCAGTTATGTGACTGGATTCGTAGTGCCCTGTCAGAGGGCCACAGTTCGTAGTAATTGACGGAAAGTTAGCGAGCAAAACAGAAGGGTGATCCCCAAGGTAGTGTTGTAGGCCTTCTGCTGTTCCTTATCTGTATAAACGATTTAGGAAACAATCGCAGCCGTGCATTAGTGGCCGCGCGGTCCGAGGCGCCATGTCACGGATTGCGCTGCCACTGGTGCCGGAGGTTCGAGTCCTCCCTCGGGCATTGGTGTGTGTGTTGTTCTTAGCATAAGTTTGTTTAAGTTAATTTCAGTAGTCTGTAAGTCTAGAGACCGGTGACCTCAGCAGTTTGGTCCCTTAGGAATCCACACACATTTGAACATTTTTTAGACAATCTCAACAGCCGTCTTAGGTTGTTTGCAGATGATGCTGTCGTTTATCCTCTAGTAAACTCAGCAAAAGACCAGAAGAAATTGCGATTTAGAAAAGACATCTGAATGGTCCGAAAATTGGCAATCGACCCTAAACAATGAAAAGTGTAAGGTTATCCATATTAGAGCTAAAAGGAATACGTCGAATTTCGGTTACACGATAAATCGAATCTAAAGGCCGTAAATTCAACTAAATACCTAGGATTTCCTATAGTTAACAATTTAAATTGAAGAAAAGACATAGAAATATTGCGGGGAACACAAATCAAAGACTGCGTTTTATTGGCAAAACATGTAGAAGATGCAACAGATCTACTTAAATACACTACCTACACTACGCTTGCCCGTCCTCTTTTGCAGTACTGCTGCGCGGTGTGGGTTCCTTACCAGATGGGATTAATGGAGTACATCGCGAAAGTTCAAAGAAGAGCAGCACGTTTTGTATTATTGCGCAATAGGGGAGAGCTTGTCACGAACATGATACCTAATTTGGGATGGACACCATTAAAACAAAGGCGTTTTTCGTTGAAGCGCAATCTTTTAACGAAATTTCAATCGTCAACTTTCTCCTCCGAATGAGAAATTATTTTGTTGACACCGACCTACATAGCAAGAAACGATCATCATAATAAAATACGGGAAATCAGAGCTCGGATGGAAAAATATAGGGGTAAGTTTTTCCGCTTGCTGTTTGAGATTGGAATAGTAGAGAATTATTGTGAAGCAAGTTCCATGAACCCTCTGCCAGACACTTAAGGATGATTTGCAGAGTTTCCATGTAGACGCAGATGTAGAGGCTCGCTGCGATTCTGCCTGATTGGCATACCGGTTCTGGATTGTATGGCCCACGAACGGTAATTTTTGGATCGCCGCATTTAGGCATATTTTCACCGTGAAAGTGGACTACAATTATAAAACTGAATCGATCCACATGATAGTGAAGAATTACAATTGTGATTCATGAACATGGAAACAAGTGAACAAAACCAGAAAGGAATACTGATTTTTCTAAAATCAAGTTACTTCATCAGTTCTCCGTATCCAGTCACTCACAAGGGAACCTCCCCATCGCACCCCCCTCAGATTTTGTTATAAGTTGGCACAGTGGATAGGCCTTGAAAACTAAACACGGATCAATCGAGAAAACAGGAAGAAGTTGTGTTGAACTATGAAAAAAATAAGCAAAATATACAAACTGAGTAATCCATGCGCAAGATGGGCAACATCAAGGGGAAGGCGAGCTTGGGAGCGCCGTGGTCCCGTGGTTAGCGTGAACACCTGCGAACCGAAAGGCGACACAAAACTGGCGAACAACCCTACATACAATACGAGGGGTCGCCACGACTCACTTGAGTAGACATCTAACATTATGTAATAGGTGTAGTGATCGTATGTGTAAATATTAGTTATAAAATTAAGTAAAGACTTGGTGAAGGAAGTTACAGGGACTCAAGTACGCTAGCAGAGACACGGAAGTGGAGCAGGACCGCGGAGAGGTAATCGGCCGATCGAGTATGCGAACCAAGCAGTCAGCAGTCTACTGGGGGCGTCGTCCGGAGGACATTGCCCGCCCCGCTGGAAAGCAGGGCAGACGGATCAGGAGCCAGCGTAAGTCACGTGTACGATACACGCGGGAACCTTCTAGCATCGAACCACAGAGGTCAGTCACTGTGCTACAAACGTCATGCCGTCAGCAGCAACACGAAATAAATACCCCGGAAAGAGGCAGCTCCCTCTCGAAGTTTGCAGCTTCTTCTGAAGTCTGCTGGGAGTCGGCTCGAAGTCTGCTGGAAGTGCTGGTCAACTTATGGAGTACGCTTGTCATGTTCCGGAAGCCTCGTGACGGTTGCTGGGCGTGCTGATGTACTCCCGACGGTACGCATGAAGAAGAAGCGGCAGCTATGGAGGTCATAGGACAGCATCGAACCTGATAGCAGCGTCTAGTTAACACGACTTACGAAGAAAGAAGAAGATGTCGTCCCTTCGCCAGTAAGTCACAGAAGTCGAGTCTTCGTTCCGAGTCAAGTCATTGAAGTCGAAGTCTCACGTATAGCAACAGAGGGAGACGTATAGTGAATAACCCGGGTGACTGGTTCGGACGAAGGGATGCGGCCGAACCAGTGAAGTCACCCGTGAATTGGGAAGAACTCCAGTTCAATGGACGCCGCCCAGAGCCGCCGAATCTGAGAACACGGGTTCGCTCCTAGCACGGGGCAACTTTCGTCATAGCAGTGGCCGGCCAGCCGCCCGGAATTGCCAGCCAGTACACTCGCCGGCACACAGTCTTGCCGCGTAAGCAGCGCTCGCCACGTGCGGCCGTCGTCAGCTGCTGTTTCTGGGGCATTCCGTGCAGTCTACGTTAGCATCTCCCGCCGCCGCCAGCACCGAGGCCACTACGCCGTGTTGCTACGGAAGCACTGAACCAAGCGAGTAAAGTAAACCGGTTGAAGTCCGCTGAATGCACTGTTGTCAAGGAAATGTTTGTCAATAAATAACTCTTGGAGTAAGAGATGTTTTATTGTACCTCATCCTCTGAGCCAAGGGAAGAACCCATGTAGCCCAGCTCTCCATGCCTGACAAATAATAAGAATAACAAGAAATAAATAAAAAGAGAGACGCTACAATTAGGACAAAAAGCAGAATTGATCAACACAACGATCCCGTTGAAAGCCTGGTACGTGGCACAGATACTGAGTGCACCAACAGAAATCGCACGAGCGATACAAGGATCCGTCTACTACCTGCTGTGGAGGCGGGAAATATTCAAAGTATCGCAGGCGACGTGCTCACTGAAGAAGGAGGAAGGAGGGCTGGTGCTGGTGGACGTCAGGACAAAGTGTGCTGCGCTGCTGCTCCACAGAGCAGTCCAAATGGAGGTAAAGAACAAAGACAGCATCACGGCCAGCCTAATAAACATCTACAGGCCACGATCAGAAGAAGCGCCGGTAGACACCAGTCACATCCCGTTTAAGATGCGACACATCAGGGAGCTGATCCTCGATAAGAGCTGCGCACTGCCCACCGTAACAAACCCGCAACTAAGGACGCCGAAAAACATCTACGGCGCACTAAGAGGGCAAACATACAGAACAAGAATCGAGATAAAATCTCCATATCACAAGTGGCCAGTCGTCTGGAGAAATATCTCAGAAAAAGAAATACCGGAGCACGCCAGATCTACGTGGTACAAAGTAGTGCACAACACCGTACCGACCAACGAGAGGCTGGCGCGGATCTGTGTAAAAGAATCGCCCAATTGTGAAACCTGCAACGAAAAGGACACTGTAGAGCACCGTTTCCTATGCAGGGCAACCAGCAACATATGGAAGACAAGCAAGAAGATAATAGCCCACATAAACAGAAGCGACCCAAGAAACATCCAAGTCACGGCTCTCACCGTCCCTGACGCGAAACCGTTCCCCAGGCCAAAACGAACGGCCACGATGTGGGTACTCGCCATGACTGCACACCCAAAAAGCAGTCAGACAGCGTGCAGTTCCTCACGGACTTGTGGGAAGAGCACAAGAAGGCAAAACAACGCGCTACATATCGTGAGACTTTCCACAGCTTCCTGGAGATCCCGCTGACCTCTGCCTTCGGGGACGCCCTGTCTGCCGCCACGTGACGTGCCCGCTACCGCCTTCGCCGTTGCCGTCGCCGCCGCCGCCGTCGCCGTCGCCGCTGCCGTTGCCATCGTCGCCGCCCACCGCCACAACCCCCCCCCCCCCCTCCCCCCACGCCGTTGTCGCAGTCGCAGATGTCCTCCCACACCCCAACAGTGATACGTGTGTTAAAGTGCTAAAGCGTCTTTAAAAAAAAAAGTGACAGTGAAAAGTGATCGAACACATAAAAGTCTCCAATATAGTGTCAATATAACCATAGCTACGAGTGTCGTTTGTGTTTTTTTTTTGTTTTTGTGTTCTACCCTCCATCGTGTGCAATCGAGAGGTGTGCGTAACTGTGGGTACCACAAAACTATTACAGTTCTATCAGTACAACAAACTAGTGATTCACATGCATATATATGTCTGACTTTCCACCACGAATAGCTTCCTCCTTTTAGTCTTCCTTATTCTCACGCACCATCTATATTAAACTAGCTCTACAATTGCACTATATACTGCTTCCTAGTGTACTGCACTTTGCTCAATCGGAAAAAATAGGTTAAATAATTCGCTAAAATAGTAATGTCCTTTTCTTTTGTCAGCTGACAACTGATACACTCGTTAATATTCTGTCAAATTGTTTTCATGCCTAGTGCATGTCCCACTAAGATCTCGTTTCCAACAGCCAACGTAAAATGACTCCCTCTTGTTTTCCAACACAATATTTAATAAGAAGATAGTAATAACTCAACATTATTTTAAAATGAATAGAGCACATCCACAACTCAAAATATCTACAAAATAATAACAATAATAATAATACCATAACTAGTAATAAGTAAAATTTCCATAAAATAAGTTTTTTTACGAATTATTTTCACTAATTATTTTTTTTGCTAATTATTTTCTGTTAATAACTAGACCGTACAAGCAATGATTATTCAAAATTCATTCTGCCACACGTACAAAAGTAGTGTACAAAGACTTAGACAAGTGAAACTGTAACAATAAACAGTGCAAGAAACAAATAACGAACTCTGACTGAGAGACACTCTAAAAATATTGAAAAAAAGCACCAAACGAAATAATTACCTGGACAATACAGTAAGAGCAAAATAAAAGCAAAGAATGGATTGTCTCGTATTTACAAGTAAATGGTAAACTGTATTTGTAAAACGACAATTGTTATTTTGTAAATAAAAGTCTACATACGTTCAAAAAAAAAGGTCCTTGGTTCAAATCTTCCCTCGAGTGAAAAGTTTAATTTTTTATTTTCAGCCAATTATCAAAGTTCAGGCACTCACACTTAATCAACTTCGCATTCCAAAATTCCAAGAGATGCTCAGATTTGCTTGGACATATGCTGGATTTGACGGTCTACACAGGGAAAATTTTGAAAACGTTAAAAGGGAAAAGTGTGCTACTGTGAAACTATTGGACTCATTCGTTGCAGTTTATGTGACAAACTCTTATGTTTTCATCACTTTGTTCGGAGTGATTATGACATCCACAAGAAAACCTAAATCGGGGAAGGTACAAGAATCTTTTTACCCATTCGCCAAGTGTTCAAGTTAGGTGGGTCGACAACATATTCCTGTTATGTGGCGCACATGCCGTCACCAGTGTCGTATAGAACATATCAGACGTGTTCTCCTGTGGAGGAATCGGTTGACCTATGACCTTGCGATCAAATGTTTTCGGTTCCCATTGGAGAGGCACGTCCTTTCGTCTACTAATCGCACGGTTTTCCGGTGCGGTCGCAAAACACAGACACTAAACTTATTACAGTGAACAGAGACGTCAATGAACGAACGGACAGATCATAACTTTGCGAAAATAAAGAAAGTGAAGTTCTCATTCGAGTGAAGACTTGAACTGGGGACCTCGCGTTCCGCAGCTGCTCGCGCTAACCACGGGACCACGGCGCTCCTGACCTCACATTATCCTTGATGTTGCCTATCTTGGGCATGGACTACTCAGTTTGTATATTTTGCTTTATTTTTTCATAGTCCCACACAAATTCTTTCTGTTTTCTCGATTGGTCTGTGTTCAGTTTTTCAAGGCCTATCCACTGTGCCAACTTGTAAGTAAATCTGAGGGGGTGCGATGAGGAGGTTCCCTTGTGAGCAAATAATGCGAGCGACGTCGATTGATGTTGGCAGAGTCCAACACCCGCGCGATGGCACGTCGGGTTTCGAAGAGTGGCTCTAGAGATGCCGCGACGGCACACGCTGGGGGCAGGTAGGGGCGGACAATCGCGGGCCTATTGTGAGTAGGTGCCAACCATCGCCGCCGGTGTGAAGTGCGGCTATAGCCGGGGGCCGTGGGAAGCGCCGCCCGCTACCTGTGCGGTCCTGTTTGCAGCAAACACCCCCGCCACCCCCACCGCACTCCGCGTGCCCTCTTGTGCCGACAGCGAATAGACGCGGTGGATGACGGCAGTGAAGGCGGCACCAACGAAAGGGAGAGGAGGCTGGCTCAAGGGATGCTGGGAATGTTCGCCAGCACACGTCAGCGATAATCAGGGAAGGGCCACTAAACGTCCAGAGCTTCTTCTCTTCTGCGAAATACCAAAACGAAAGATTCGTGCCCGCCCGTGACGTCCAGGTGATGGGCTACATACGTGACGTCACTAAGAGTCATGAATCACCAAAGTCGATATCTAAGCGCAGCGGGCAGAAATTTATAAAACCCGGGAGGATCATGCTGCTGCTGTGCAACAGGGCCCCTAGCCTTGATAATGGCCTCAATCTGACGGAGAAAGGAATCCACACTTTTTTCACGTACGCTAGATCCAGCTGAAGACGGTTATAGGTAATTAGATTCCGCAGAGCTACCAAATTTCGGAGCTGCTGACTGCTGCATTTCAACCACTTACCCAAATATGAAGTCAGTTCGAAAATTTCGCGGAATCACTACCAGGTATCAGAGCTAGCACAACGAGGTTACCGCGTAATAATACAATGAAGAGCCAAACAAACTGGTACACCTACCTAATATCGTGTGGGGCCCCCGCGAGCACGCAGAAGTGCTGCGACACGACGTTACATGGACTCGACTAATGTCTGGAGTAGTGCTGGAGGGAACTGACACCATGAATCTTACAGGACTGTCCATAAATAAGCATACGAGGCGATTTCTTCTGAACGACACGCCGGCCAGTGTGGCCGAGCGGTTCTAGGCGCTTAAGTCTGGAACCGCGCGACCACTACGGTCACAGGTTCGAATCCTGCCTCGGACATGGATCTGTGTGATGTTCTTAGGTTAGTTAGGTTTAAGTAGTTCTAAGTTCTAGGGGACTGATGACCTCAGAATTTAAGTCCCATAGTGCTCAGAACCATTTGAACAACACGCTGCAAGGCATCCCAGATTTCCTCAACAATTTCAATGTCTGGGGAATTTCGTGACCAGCGGAAATGTTTAAACTCACAAGAGTGTTTCTGAAACCACTCTGTAGCAGTGCTGGACGTGTGGGGTGTAGCACTGTCCTGCTGGAATTGTCCAAGTCCGTCGGAATGCACAATTGACATGAATGGCTGCAGGTGATCAGACAGGATGCTTACGTATGTGTAACGTATCAGATTCCTATCTAGACGTATCAGGGGTCCCACATCACTCCAACTGCACACGCCCCACACCATTACAGAGCCTTCACCAGCTTGAACAATCCCCTGCTGACATGCAGGGTTCATGGATTCATGAGGTTGTCTCCGTACCCGTACACGTCCATCAGCTTGATTCAATGTGAAACGAAACTCGTCCGACCACGCAACATGTTTCCAGTCATCAACAGTCCAATTTTGGTGTTGAACGGCCCAGGTGAGCCGTAAAGCTTTGTGTCGTGCAGTCATCGAGGGTACACGAATGGGCCTTCGGCTCTGAAAGCCCAATCGATGAAGTTTCCTCGAATGGTATGCACGCTGACACTTGTTGATGGCCCAGCATTGAAATTTGCAGCAATTTGCAGAAGGGCTGCACTTCCGTCACGCTTAACGGTTCTCTTCAGTTGTCGTTGGTCCTGTTCTTGAAGGATATTTTTCCGGACGCAGCGGTCAGAGAACTGATGTTTTACCGGATTCCTGAATTTCACGGTACACTCATGAAACGGTCGCACGGGAAAATTCCCACTTCATCGCTATCTCGGACATGCTGTATCTCATCGCTCGTGCGCCATCTACACCACGTTCAAACTCAGTTAAATCTTGATAATCTGTCATTGTAGCATTATTAACCGTGCTAACAACTGCGACAGACACTTTTTGTCTTATATAGGCGTTGGCGACTGCAGCGCCTTATTGTCCTGTTTACATATCTCTGTATTTGAATACGCGTACCTATATCAGTTTCTTCAGCTGCAGTGTAGATCATCCTTTATGAATACACACGTGACGCGTGAGTACTCTGGATGGAGATCTATTGGGCGGAAGCGTCTCTGTTGTTGTTGCTGCGTATTGACTTACGAAGATGAAAAAATTGCGATTAGAAAAGTAATTAAGACCTTCGAAATGCAATGGATGAAAGGAAAGGAAATTCATGTCGATTTTCACAACACACTGGATGATTCTGCTCCTTCAGATTCAACTGATGCCAAGTGGACAAACGAGTTTAAATTTGGTCGAGACAGCTCAGATGAAGATCCACGTAGCCATTGGCCAAGATGTGTCACTACTCCAGAAATTATTACAAAAGTGCGTAAGACTGTCGTAGAGGGCGGTCGACTGAAAGCTTGAGATACTGCTGAAGCTGTAGGAATATCAGCTGAATGGGAGTAACGCATATTAAAAATGTAGTCGCATATGGGTGAATCGGTGCCGCTATTCGTAACGCTAAGTCAGAAACGCATGACCGAACAATGTTTGACTCGTGTTCAGAGCAACCAACAAGATATTGTGGGCCTGTCTATGACCACACATGAAACCTGTGTCTGTTACTACCCCCCAGAGAGAAAACTGCAGTCAAGGCAGTGCGAACATGTTGATGCACGCACTCACCACCACCGAGGAAATCAGAGGCAATACGGTCGGCCGAAAAGGTCATGGCGTCAGTTCTCTGCGATGTGCAAGGTGTTCTGCTGGTAGATTATCTTACCACTGGTCAAGCAAATACGGGGCAATACTATATCTTCCCGGAACAATTACAGCAAAAGATACGCAAAAAAGGCTTGTTTCGGCAAGAAAGAAAGTCATCTTTTCACCAAGACGACGCGCACACACACAGGTGTCGCCGTGGCAAAAATAGGTGAACTAAGGTGCGAACTTTTACCACACTCACCTCGTTCTCCTGATTTAGCTCCATCAGTCTTCCATCTCTTCCCCAAGCTCAAAATTTTCCTCGGTGGACTGAGATTCTCTTCAAACGAAGAAATGATAGCCGATGTTGACGGGTATTTTGGTGGCCTGGGGGAATCTAATTTTCGAGATGGTATCAAGGCACTGGAACATAGCTGGACCAAGTGCTTTAATGTACAGAGAGACTGTACTGAAAAAGAAAGAAGTTTCACTGGGTTAAGTAGCTTCTTTCTGTTCCATTCAGAGAACTTTCCGAACTACTTTCAGCGTGATAGACGTTTTCTATGGAATTGAGATAGGGTGATTTAATGTGCAAGTCGTGGTGTTATAGGATTCTCGAGTGTTCGTCAAACCGGAAAAGTACGCGTGCAGCCCTGTGGGCGTGCGTTGTCATCTTGGCAGATGGGAGTGTCGCAGCAGACTCATAATGAAGGTGTAGAAGCCTCACTTTCCTGTCGTTCCACGAATGGTCGACGGGAAGAATGTTTGTCGGTAAGCATCCAGAAACCAACCGAATGTAACTATTTTACAGTCATTGTTGCCGCGCGGGATTAGCTGAGCGGTCTGGGGCGCTGCAGTCATGCGACTGTGCGGCTGGTGCCGGCGGAGGTTCGAGTCCTCCCTCGGGCATGGGTGTGTGTGTATTTGTACGTAGGATAATTTAGGTTAAGTAGTCTGTAAGCTTAGGGGCCGATGACTTTTGTAGTTAAGTCTCATAAGATTTCACACACATTTGAACATTTTTAAACAATCATTGTCATATACTGGGGTATACTGCCTGATTAAAAGCATCCAGACACCTATGTTCATTGAAATAAATATACAAAGTCGGAAATTCTTGACTGGCGTCGTGTACAAGCCGCCAAAAATAAGCTCAATGAGTTCCTTCCAGTCGGAATTACATTCACTTCAGTGTCAACACGAACATGTCATCGTAATGGGTGACTTGAACATAGACCTGCTAAGAGACACTCCCTCCACAATAAACCTAAGAAGACTGTTTAGTTGCAATAGCATGAACATTCTTCCATTACAACCTACACACCATACGGCGCACAGTAATACTCTTATAGACGTAATCGCAACGAAACAGACTGACAAAGTAAGAGATGTTGGTCAAACATCGGCCCCTGGCCTCTCAGCACGTGATGTAATATTCCTGGTCTACTCTGTGCAGGCCCCAAGGATCAAATCGCGTTACATAACTTGTAGGAACATGAAACGTATTGACCTTGACTCTCTAACAGCCAATTGCTCAGAAATATCATGGCATCAAATAATCAGAGAACCTACAATCGACGGCAAAATTAATGAACTTGGTGGTAAACTCACTGCCCTATATGACAAACATGCACCTGTGCGCACAATCCGTGTAAGAAAATCTCCTGCTCCATGGCTGACAGCTGAATTACATCAAATGATAACTAATAGGGATGCTGCCCACAGGCGTTTCAAGGCAGATCCGAAACCCGAGCGTTTCGAAGAATATAGAAATCTACTGGACAGAGTGAAACAATGCATTCGCAATGCTAAAATCAGGCACGCTCGCTCCCTTGTATGCAGCGATCTGACGCCCACTACTCTATGGAAGAATCTCCGTAGCTTGGGGGTCGGAAAGGCAAAATCGGAAACTACTTTTCATGTGTCAGCTAACGAATTAAATGAATTCTTCTCTGCACCTCTGAATACCAGCACGGCTGATAATTACCGTCCACAAGAATCCCCAAACAGGATAACTTACAACGATACCTTCCATCTAAAACATATAACAACAAATACGGCAAGAAAATCAATAATGAGAATCTCTTCTGGTGCAGTAGGCAACGACAGTATCGGTATAACCATGATTAAGAATGTTGCCGATATCTTAGTACCTGTCTTAACTGACATATTTAATTTTTCCCCCGTAAACGGAATATACCCCACTGCATGGAAAAGAAGCATAATTCGACCCCTACCTAAGATAGAAAACCCGCAACTGCCTAGTGATTACCGACCAATTAGCATACTGCCTGCTGTTTCCAAGGCACTTGAATATATTGTTCATGACCAAATCACTGAGCACTTGCATGAATTCAGCCTATATGAAAAATTTCAATCCGGTTTCCGTAAACATCACAGGACAAACACTGCTCTAATTAAAGTAACTAATGACCTGAAATATGCCATCGACAATCGAAAGGCAACAATATTGCCGCTACTGGACTTCAACAAAGCTTTTGACACTGTTAACTTTGACATATTGCTCAGAAACATGCAACAGCTTAATTTCTCTGATAGTGCAATGAGATGGTTTTAAAGCTACTTAAAAGACAGATAGCAATGTGTTGTCTGCGT
This sequence comes from Schistocerca gregaria, assembly GCF_023897955.1. NCBI lineage: Eukaryota > Metazoa > Arthropoda > Insecta > Orthoptera > Acrididae > Schistocerca > Schistocerca gregaria. Next base: position 477,234,250 of record NC_064926.1, read on the forward strand.
AAATGAAAAATCTTCCTGGAAACATGTTTTCTCGGGAGTGCCACAAAGATCAGTCTTAGGACCACTTTTGTTTTCTTTATACGTCAACGATATTTCGTCGGTTCTATCCTCCTGTAAATATCATTTCTATGTCGACGACCTCCAGCTCTACCTAAGCGTCAGACCTGACGATGTAAACACTGCAATCGCTCAGATGAATGATGACCTGTCTTCAGTAGTGACCTGGGCGAAAAACCAGGGGCAAGTAATCTTAATAGCCCATCAGAAATTAATAAGTTCAGATTTCCGCGAACGGCTACCTCCTATTCTGCTCGACGGTACTCCAATATAATATCAGAAAAACAGTTAATAACTTGGTAGTAACTTTGGATGAGCATCTCAACTGGGCGGAGAATACAGTCGCAGTGTGCCGAAAGACGTCTGCTTGTCTCTTTGCTCTCAAAAAGTTTCGGAACATATTTCGGCATGACTTGAAACGCCAGCTCGTGCAAGCACTTGTTCTACCGAACCTCCACTATTGTGATGTTATTCAACAAGGCATGAGTAGTGAAAACAAAAGACGGCTAGAGCTAGCCATGAATGCCTGTGTGCGTTACACCTGCAACATTCGCCGATATGATCATGTTAGTGCTTCGTACTCCTAGCTAGGGTGGCTGCGGCCGGACAAATTGCGTGACTACCACACTCTATGTCCACTTCACCGACTCCTCGTCGCGCGAGCACCCCAGTACCTTGCTTCAGAGATTAAAAACCTGTCATGCCATCATAATCGAAACACGAGGTCACTCTTATTTGGTATCCTAACTGTGCCCACTCACAAAACAAAAACTTTTGCAGACTCCTTCTCAGTTGCCGCTGTTCGCCTCTGCCCATTACCTTGCGCAAAATTCAGTCTCCTGCTGCTTTTAAGAAGAAGCTGAAGCATTTCCTACTATCATCCTCATAACGCTCTCCACAAAATTAATGTACAAGGCCAATCCTCTCATCTGTCAAATAGCAAAGCTAGCGTCTCCTATCTTGCTCCTGAGATGCTTTCCTCTTCATCTATCTCTATTAGCCACTCAATCTTTTTTTCCTTTATATTTCCTTAATTATGTTTCATCATGTCTCTCTATTCTTCTTCTCCCTTCACCATGAGTCTCCCTCGTACTCCTTGCTGCTAGCACTCCTATCTAAAATCTGACTCTTCAATAAAGTCTAATTATAACAGTACTTATGCTCTACGAATATAAACTCTATTTGTATGTATTTTTCCAGGTGTACCTTTCTAATTGTTTATTTCACTTTTTGTACTAGATGTAGTTTAACATGCCAACTAAAACATATGAATGTAAAATAAGTAGAAAGCCTGGTTAGATGTAAGAGGGCCTGATGCCCCTAATCTTGCCAGGTTAAATAAATAAATAAATAAATAAATTAGTGGAAATTAATATGGAATACATCCATCCCTCATCTTTATGAAGGGTTGAACTCTGCTGGGGACAATTTCAATGAGTCTTCTGATTGTGTGTGGAAGAGTGGCAGCCCATTCTTCCTCGAGATCAGAAACGTGAGAAAGTAGCGATTCTGAACTCGGAGGTCTGGAGAATCCTTCTCCACTAATTTAAGTGCGTACTTACTCGATTAAAGGTAGGCCTTTAATTTCGCGGGATTGAATGTGCCCTGCTCAGCGTGTTTCGTTGCTGGCTTCAGTAGTGTGTTCTACAAATGTTAGCAGCACAATCTTGTTTAGAAATTTGTTTCCCCCTAAGGCGGTGTAGCTAACTACGTGATCAGTGCAATATTTTCACTATTTTCCGCTTATTGACCTTATTGTTCTAAGAAGTGTTTTTAAAAAATGGCTCTAAGCACTATGGGACTTAACATCTATGGTCATCAGTCCCCTAGAACATAGAACTACTTAAACCTAACTAACCTAAGGACAACACACAACACCCCGCCATCACGAGGCAGAAAAAAATCCCTGACCCCGCCCGGAATCGAACCCGGGAAGCCGGGCGCAGGAAGCGAGAACGCTACCGCACGACCACGAGATGCGTGCAGTGTTTAAAAGTTTACGTTCGCGACCTAAGCGCAGCTTACGACTGCTGTGACGCTACATACTGAATTGCGCATTTTTTTACTGTCATATTGTGTTTCTCCCTTCAAAAATAGTGTATACTGTCCACTTTGCTGTAATTTATACTTTGGAGTATGTTACGGAAGTTTAATAGTGAGCATATCCCCTAAAAAAAAATCGAAACATAAATTTAGCTCCAGAGAATAACCATAGTTTTGCTCTCATAAGACAAATCACTTTTTTGGGAGTTGTACCCTCAATTCTTAAAGGAACTTGCATCTGTTGAAATTGATAAAAAAGAAGTTATATTTACTAAAGTTGTCTGTTAATTACTTAGGAAAGCCGGCCGTGGTGGACGAGCGGTTCTAGACGCTTCAGTCTGGAACCGTGCGACCGCTACGGTCGCAGGTTCGAATCCTGCCTCGGGCATGGATGTGTGTGATGTCCTTAGGTTAGTTAGGTTTAAGTGGTTCTAAGTTCTAGGGGACTGATGACCTCGGATGTTAAGTCCCATAGTGCTCAGAGCCATTTGAACCATTTTGAAACTCAGGAAAATTATGCGCCAGTCACAATACATCCCTACCGTGAAGGTGTTCGCGGGAAATAGGATAAGTTAGCTTCTGATAGTGAGCAGCTCAAAATGATTCTTAATGCTGTCAAGGGAGTGGAAACTGCTGCGAATGGATGAGTGGGTTGAATTACTGAAAGTCACAAACTAGTGATGTGGAGGGTACCTCAAGTAATATCTTCTTCTGTGGACACTGTGTCATCTCCAAGATACACGAGCTAATGCTACTCGCCTGTTTGACTGTGAATGGCGATTCGATGGTAAGTCTAGGGGCTTGTGAAGGGGAGGCGGGTTTTAAGGAGAGTTCAGGTTACTCAGTCATACCTTTGCGAACAAGAACGAGGCGCTGTTACTCACTGAAGCTGAAACTGAGCCAGTACGACACACTTGACCTATTGGGGTGCCTGCTGTGTCCTGTGTCAGGTGGAGCATACCGAAACGGTTTGCGCTATTAATTGTCAGCAGTTTCGACGTATGGCGAATAAAGTACCCTGTAAAGAATGGCCACAATGGATGGAAAGCAATACTTTGTCCACTCAGTCTACATGCTTGGAGGCCTTGTCAGACGTTGAAGAAGCTGTTCCGGCAGCTGGTAACGGTACATTTTGTAATAGTTTACAGATAGTGTTGCATGTAGGGCACAAAAGATGCCTGTCGTCTGAGCTACGAGGTCACATTCGTTGGAGTACGGTGGATAAGGCGGGGAAGACCAGCCTTGCACGGGGAATTTCTACAAGGTTCAAAGTCTTCAGTATTGTCCCCACAACTGAGTGTGGCTCACTGGTTTTCAGTCATGTCGTAGCCTTGAACAAGGTACTTCGAAGATTCCGTCACAAGCTAAGCTGCAACTTCCTACGATAACGCGATACGAGTTTCAATTGTAGAATCCCTCTAAATAAGTCAGGTGGAGATGTATACGTCTGTTATCCAGGTAGCTGGCTTGTTTGGGTCGCAAAAAAGATTTTTCTTTAGATTAGATCCAGTGCAGAAAATGATAGCTATAGTAGGCTCAACGCATTAGCGTAGCACTCAAAGGTAAGCCCGTCCTCTATCCAAGGAGAAACAATTAAAATCGTAATGATCTGCTGCCAAAGCACTGGCAACAAAGTCCTAGAGTTAGAGGTATCCCTAAAAAGCAGTAGACCTCATTCGACCACTAGGTTCAGAAAGCTATCTGAAGTAGACATCCGTAAGATTTCTTGGAATGGATCTAAATATGTTTCGAAAGAAGAGAGTAATGGAAAATGGAGGTGACATAATCGTTACCGTAAACATGAAACTCAAATCGAGGAAATTAGATGCGGAAGATGGGTTTGAGATTCTCTGGGTAAGACTAACTACACAAACATTCACGAGGTCACAAATTAATTGTTACCTAGACAGACGTATTTCCGAAATTTGATTACTGTAGAGTAACCAAATTTCGGAAGTACATATGTCTAGGTAACATATTTAAGTGATTAACATTGCAAGATCACAGGTGAACTCTAGTGCGAGATAAGCCATTGCAAATGTGAAACTCTGATACGTTAATAACCTGTGTAACCGCCAGAATGTTGAGGGAAAGCATGCAAACGTGCACGCAATGTGTATGACAGGTGCTGGATGTCAGTTTGCAGACTGATCTCGGCCAATACAGGAGCGTTTAATACTGTTAGTGGGTGATGCTAGAGTTGTCGTCCATTGGTGTCCGATATGCGCTCGACTGCACACAGATCTGGTGATCCTACTGGAAGCCCTCCTCCTCCTCCCTGGAATGCTTCTCATGAATTACAGCACAACAGGTCGAATCACACGACTTACGTACAAATTTGCAGCCAGGATGCATGGCATAACCACGAGGGTACTACTGCTATCATACGAAATACCATCGCAGACCATGACTCCAGGTGTAGGTCCAGTGCGTCTAGCACACAGATAGGTTGGTTACAGGTCCTCAACTGGTCTCCTCCTAACCAACACACGGCCATCACTGGCACCCGGGCAGTACCAGCTTTCATCAGAAAACACACAGACCTCCACCCTGCCCTCCAATTAGCTCTAGCTTTTCAACACCGAAGTCGCAAATGGTGGCAGTTTGGGATCAGTGCAATGCACGCTGAAACGTCCCCTTAGAAAAATTATATAAGACTGGTCTATGTGAAACGTCCCCTTAGAAAAATTTATACACGATTGTGCTTAAACTGACATAGAATAATTTCAGCGCAACGCAATCTGACTTCCAAAAATCCCTACGAAAGAATGGCCCTGACTAGCATTAACCTATACGTTTCACAAATCACTTACCTCACAAAAATCTTCGTTAGTCAAGCTACTGCAATACAGCGAGCGCCACTACTGCCAGCTAAATAAAAGATTCAAACTACTGAAGGCACTAACTACTGATAGGCAAAGTTATCAAATGAAAGATTTTAATAGAGAACAAACAATGTATTTACCTTAGTAGTCATAATATATATATATATATATATATATATATATATATATATATATATATATATATATATATATATATATATATCATGACACCAATTCTTACAAATTTAAAAACTCCGCCATCTCTCTCCCCACGTCCACCACTGCTGGCGGCTCACCTCCAACTGCGCAACGCTACGCGCTGTTAGCATCCAGCTACCGCTGCCCAACACTACAATGGCGAGTATTACAACAATGCCAACCAGCCACAGACTGCACACGGCACAGCCAGTGATTTTCATACAGAGCGCTACGTGGCGGCGGCGTTACCAATTAAAAAAAACCTAAACATCCTACTTACAACGCTAAAGGGCTTGTGGCTCGGAAACTGATTAGTGACACTTCGTCGTGTCACTATTGCCAACTGTCAACGCTCAAATTGCTGCTGCAGATGCGTACGATCCGCCAGAGCCGAACGCCGAATACAACGGTCTTCCCTCTCGATAATGCCACGTGGTCGCCCGATGTTGTTGCGACTGTACATTTCCGTGGCCACCGCTGCCAGCAAATATGTACAGTGGTTACATTCCGCCGAGTCTTCCTGCAATATCGCAGAAGAAACATCCAGCTTCTCGTAGCCGCATTACACGGCCTCGTTCAAACTCAGTGCGGTGTCGATAACGGCGTATTTGTCTCCTTAAAGGCGTTCTCCACTAACATCAACTCACCATGTCCAGTCTCAAAGGTAACTAGCGCTCACGACCGTTACAGAGTGTGTTTGAAGCAAAACTGATTTGCATCCTCACAGTAGCGCCACTAACGCCACACTCACGCGACTGGGGCGAAATTTGAATCGTCATCATCTTTCAGATTTAGAAACACGGCTACCAACATTTTTTAATGCCACACAACTCCTTCTTGGTGTTACGATTTTTATTTTCGTCAGTTTCCCAAGTAAGGGTGAACATAAGCATATAATTTGGTCGTTGTGTCGACTAGATTTAGAAACACGGTTACCAACATTTTTTAATGCCGCACAACTCCTTCTTGGTGTCACGATTTTTATTTTCGTCAGTTTACCAAGTAAGGGTGAACATAAACATATAATTTGGTCATTGTGTCGACTAGATTTAGAAACACGGTTACCAACATTTTTAATGCCGCACAACTCCTTCTTGGTGTTACGATTTTTATTTTCGTCAGTTTACCAAGTAAGGGTGAACATAAACACATAATTTAGTCGTTGTGTCGACTAGATTTAGAAACACGGTTACCAACATTTTTTAATGCCACACAACTTCTTCTTGGTGTTACGATTTTTATTTTCGTCAGTTTACCAAGTAAGGGTGAACATAAACATATAATTTGGTCGTTGTGTCTACTAGATTTAGAAACACGGTTACCAACATTTTTTAATGCCGCACAACTCCTTCTTGGTGTTACGATCTTTATTTTCGTCAGTTTACCAAGTAAGGGTGAACATAAACATATAATTTGGTCGTTGTGTCGACCAACAGCTTCTCCTCCAGGCGTAACCATAAACTTTAGAGAAAACCTCAGCTTGTAAGTACGTAAGTTGCCCATTTATGCTATCACCATTAGAAATCTCTTGAGTCTGCCGTATTAAAGCCTACGGTTTTCTAGCGTTACGTAGATGATACTTTCGTTGTATTGTAAGTGGGCTGTTTAGGTATTTATGTTGGTAACGCCACGTAGCGCTCTGTATGAAAATCACTGACTGTGTTGTGTGGAGTCTGTGGCTGGTTGGACTCATTGTTGGAATATCTGCTTGTGTAGTGTTGGGCTGTTGGATGTAAACAGCGCTTAGCGTAGCGCAATTGGAGGTGAGCCGCCAGCAGTGGTGGATGTGGGGGCGGACGTGTGTCCGTCAGAAAAAGGAAATTTGTGAGACTGGGTGTCATATATATATATATATATATATATATATATATATATATATATATATATATATATATATTATTTGTTCTCTATTAAAATCTTTCATTTGCTAACTATGCCTATCAGTAGTTAGTGCCTTCAGAAGTCAGAATCTTTGATATATTGGCGCTCGCTGTATTGCAGTAGTTCAAGTAACGAAGATTTTTGTGAGGTAAGTGATTCATGAATGGTAAAGGTTATTGTTAGTCAGGGCCATTCTTTTGTAGGGATTATTGAAAGTCAGATTGCGTTGCACTAAAAATAATATTGTGTGCCAGTTTAGTGATGATCGGAATAAGTAAAGAGAGAAATGTCTGAGTACGTTCAGTTTCGCTCAGCTGTTTGAAAATCAAATAACGTAAGAGGTTTATCAGCACAGTCATTTATAATTTTTCAAAGGGGACGTTACAGTATGGCCTCATGGCAGACAAGAACTGGAAAAATTCCTTTGTCATTTAAACTCTTTACATGAAACATCAAGATTACTATGGCGATTGAGAAAGATGGGACTTTACCCTTTTTAGACGTCTTAGTGCTCCATAAGAATGACGGGTCTTTGGGAGATTCGGTGTACAGAAAACCCACACATACAGATCTATTTCCTCCGGTGTCCAGCTGGCATCACCCCGCACAAACCGCTAGCGTTCTCAATACTTTAATTCACCGGGCGCACGTAATATAGGATGCTGATAGCCTTCATGAAGAATTAGTGCATCTGGAGAAGGATTTTAAAGCGATTGGCAATACTTTGCATCAAATACGCAAGGCCATGCACAATTATCATAACAAGAAGCAACGCTCTGAGGAGACTGATGACTATAAATCAACAGCGTTCCTTCCATATGCTGGGAACGTGTCTTCTAAAATAGGTAGATTGCTTACGGAGAATAATATGTCATCTTCCGTCCACCAGCAAAGAGCAGGGCCTTAGTCGGATCCGTTAAAGACGATTTACAATTGAGGAAAGGGGGTGTTTATAAAATTCCCTGTGAGTGTGGCTCGGCATATATATGTCAGACGACACGAACGGTCCAAAAACGCTGTGTGGAACGCGAAAGACACACCCGACTGCGGCAACCCTTAAAACCAGCAGTAGAAGAACATTACATTTCCATGGCACATTCATTGGAATACAATAATACCCAAATTTTAGTACCGGTTTCCAGCTTCTGGGACTTTGTAATTAAAAAATTCATGGAAATACGTTGTGCTGGCAATTTAACGAATCGTGTTAACGGCTTTCAGCTGGGTAAAAATTAGAATCCAAATATTAAAATTATGCGATCACAACGGAATCGGCATGCTCAGTAGAACCTCAGCAATTGTTGTTGTTATTGTTGTTGTGGTCTTCAGTCCTGAGACTGGTTTGATGCAGCTCTCCATGATACTCTATCCTGTGCAAGCTTCTTCATCTCCCAGTGCCTACTGCAACCCACATCCTTCTGAATTTGCTTAGTGTATTCATCTCTTGGTCTCCCTCTACGATTTTTACCCTCCAAACTGCCCTCCAATACTAAACTGCTGATTCCTTCATGCCTCTGGACATGTCCTACCAACCGATCCCTTCTTCTAGTCAAGTTGTGCCACGAACTTCTCTTCTCCCCAATCCTATTCAATACTTCCTCATTAGTTATGTGATCTACCCATCTAATCTTCAGCATTCTTCTGTAGCACCACATTTCAAAAGCTTTTATTCTCTTCTTGTCCAAACTAGTTATCGTGCATGTTTCACTTCCATACATGGCTACACTCCATACAAATACTTTCAGAAACGACTTCCTGACACTTCAATCTATACTCGATGTTGACAAATTTCTCCTCTTCAGAAACGTCTTCTTTGCCATTGCCAGTCTACATTTTATATCCTCTCTACCTCGACCATCATCAGTTATTTTGCTCCCCAAATAGCAAAACTGCTTTACTTCTTTAAGTGTCTCATGTTCTAATCTAATTCCCTCAGCATCACCCGAATTAATTCGATTACATTCCATTATCATCGTTTTGCTTTTGTTGATTTTAATCTTATATCCTCCTTTCAGGACACTGTCCATTCCGTTCAACTGCTCTTCCAAGTCCTTTGCTGTCTCTGGCACAATTACAATGTCATCGGCGAACCTCAAAGTTTTTATTTCTTCTCCATGGATTTTAATACCTACTCTTTTGTTTCCTTTACTGCTTGCTCAATATACAGAATGAATAACATCAGGGATAGGCTACAACCCTGTCTCACTCCCTTCCCAACCACTGCTTCCCTTCCATGTCCCTCGGCTCTTATAATTGCCATCTGGTTTCTGTACAAATTGTAAATAGCCTTTCGCTCCCTGTATTTTACCCCTGCCACCTTTAGAATTTGAAAGAGAGTATTCCAGTCAACATTGTCAAAGCATTCTCTAGGTCTACAAATGCTAGAAACGTAGGTTTGCCTTTCCTTAATCTTTCTTCTAAGGTAAGTCGTATGGTCAGTATTGCCTCACGTGTTCCAGTATTTCTACGGAATCGAAACTGATCTTCCCCGAGGTCGGCTTCTATCAGTTTTTCCATTCGTCTGTAAAGAATTCTTGTTAGTATTTTGAAGCTGTGGCTTATTAAACTGATAGTTTGGTAATTTTCACATTTGTCAACACCTGCATTCTTTGGGATTGGAATTATTATATTATTCTTGAAGTCTGAGGGTATTTCGCCTGTTTCATACATCTTGCTCACCAGATGGTAGAGTTTCGTCAGGACTGGCTCTCCCAAGGTTGTCAGTAGTTCTAATGGAATGTTGTCTACTCCCGGGGCCTTATTTCGACTCAGGTCTTTCAGTGCTCTATGAAACTCTTCACGCAGTATCGTATCTCCCGTTTCATCTTCATCTACATCCTCTTCCATTTCCATAATATTGTCCTCAAGTACATCGCCCTTTTATAGACCCTCTATATGCTCCTTCCACCTTTCTACTTTCCCTTCTTTGCTTAGAACTGGGTTTCCATCTGAGCTTTTGATATTCATACAAGTGGTTCTCTTTTCTCCAAAGGTCTATTTCATTTTCCTGCACACTGTATCCATCTTGCCCCTAGTGAGATAAGCCTCTACATCTTTACATTTGTCCTCTAGCCATGCCTGCTTAGCCATTTTGCACTTCCTGACGATCTCATTTTTGAGACGTTTTTATTCCTTTTTGCTTGCTTTATTTACTGCATTTTTATATTTTCTCCTTTCATCAATTAAATTCAGTGTTTCTTCTGTCACCCAAGGATTTCTACCAGCCCCCTTCGTTTTACCTACTTGATCCCCGGCTGCCTTCACTACTACATCCCTCAAAGCTACCCATTCTTCTTCTACTGTATTTCTTTCCCCCATTTCTGTCAATAGTTCCCTTATGCTCTCCCTGAAACTCTTTACAACCTCTGGTTTAGTCAGTTTATCCAGGTAACATCTCCTTAAATTCCCACCTTTTGACTGTTCTTACTTCACCACTGAGGGCAACATACACAACTTGGCTGCCTCGTGCATGACGCCTCCTAACGCATGCGCCGTAAACCGCCAGTACGATTCGCATGCGCCATATTCTCTATAGGTACCATGACTACGTCAGGTCTCTTCAGTACTTCGTCTACGCACCTGAGGATGGCCGGAAGTCTCTGGGCCGAATATCTTGGCAGAATGTTGATGGGATCCGGCTGCGAACCCTAAAATTACTTGAAGAACAGTAATCTTATTAAATTACTGGCCATTAAAATTGCTACACCTCGAAGATGACATGCTACAGACGCGAAATTTAACCGACAGGGAGAAGATGCTGTGATATGCAAATGATTAGCTTTTCAGAGCATTCACACAAGATTGGCGCCGGTGGCGACACATACAACGTGCTGACATGGGGCAAGTTTCCAAGCGATTTCTCATACACATACAGCAGTTGACCGACGTTGTCTGGTGAAACGTTGTTGTGATGCCTCGTGTAAGGAGGAGAAATGCGTACCATCACGTTTCCGACTTTGATAAAGGTCGGATTGTAGCCTATCGCGATTGCGGTTTATCGTATCGCGGTGTTGCTGCTCGCGTTGGTCGAGATCCCAACGGCCGCGTATCGCTAGCAGTCGAGATGACGGGCATGTTATCCTCATGGCTGTAACAGATCATGCAGCCACATCTCGATGCCTGAGTCAACAGATGGGGACGTTTGCAAGATAAAAGCCATGTGCACGAACAGGTCGACGACGTTTTGCAGCAGTATGGACTATCAGCTCGGAGACCATGGCTACCCTTGGTTACGCTTGATGCCGCAACACACACAGGAGCGAATGCGATGGTGTACTCAACGACGAACCTGGGTGCACGAATGGTAAAACGTCATTCGTCATTTTTTCGGATGAATCCAGGTTATGTTTACAGCATTATGATGGTCGCGTCCGTATTTGGCGACATCGCGGTGAACGCACATTGGAAGCGTGTTTTCGTAATCGCCATACTAGCTTATCACCCGGCGTGATGGTATCGGGTGCCACTGGTTACACGTCTCTGTCACCTCTTGTTCGCATTGTCGGCACTTTGAACAGTGGACGTTACATGGGCTCTACCCTTGGCTCTACCCTTCATTCGATCCCTGCGAAACACTACATTTCATCAGGATAATGAACGACCGCATGTTAAAGGTCCTGTACGGGCCTTTCTAGATACAGAAAATGTTCGACTGCTGCCCTAGCCAGCACATTCTCCAGATGTCTCACCAACTGAAAACGTCTGGTCAATGGTGGTCGAGCAACTGGGTCGTCACAATACGCCAGTCACTACTCTCGATGAACTGCGATTTCGTGTTGAAGCTGCATGGGCAGTTGTACCTGTACAAGCCATCCAAGCTCTGTTTGACTCAATCCCCAGGCGTGTGGAGGCCGTTATTACGGCCAGAGGTGGTGGTTCTGGGTACTGATCTTCTAGTACAATATATTTGTCCAATTAATACCCGTTTATCATCTGAATTTCCTCTTGGCGTAGCAATTTTAATGGCCAGTAGTGTATTTTACGAATTGTTCCGGCCTCGGGAATAGAGTTTTCTAAGAGTAGTGGAAACTGATCTGAAGAATGCCTTCTCCGTGATCTCCACCTGGCTGGGTCCTCGTCTCAATACTCATAGCAAAAAAGAAGAATTTATGGAGGAGGATGGAGGTGTTAAGCGTCATGTTAGCGGAGGGAAGAAATTCCGAGCGTTCCCAGGTCTTCCTTGAAGAGCACAGTTGTCGCTCGCCGTGCACGGACAATATCACAACAGCGTGTCCGCACATACCGAAAGGCGTTGCTTCTGTCTGCGGAGCACCCATCCCATGTGTGTGTGTGAGCGTGTGAGTGTTGTCTTTCGGCGCGTGACGAGGGCCCGAGGCCAGCCGTCAGAATAGAGCCACATTCCAGACACCGCGAGCGTGCCCAAGATCGCATTCCGGACGTTCATGTTTGCGCCAAAGGAATCCCGACGGCCGCCGACAGCTCCTGCTACGGCTACTGGTGAACTGGATGGATGACGACTGCCAGGCGCTTCTGCACTTCTTACGTGTCTTTCCTTACAATCACCATCCAACTGGGAACCTCATTACTAGTGGTCTCTTCCAAAGATCCCATGCTTTTTATGTTTCTGGTAATAACTATAGATATACGCTGATATGCCAAAGTATCATTATCACCCTTTTAATAGCATTTTGGTGAACGCTTGGAACTGAACACAGCAGCGATTCTGCGTGGCATAGGCTCGAAAAGTCTTTGATGGGTCTCCAGATGTAGGTGGATACGACGTATATGCACAGATCAAACAACTAGAGTTTTCCGTGAGCTGCCACCTGATAGCGTCCGAACTATGTTCCTTAGGGTCCAGATCAGGCGATCCTAATAGCCACAATGTCAATGTGTGGTCTGTATTGTACTCGTCAAACCACTGTAACAAGCTCTGGCCTTGTAACACAGACAGTTATCCTGTTGGAGGATGCCACTGCTGTCGGAATAAGACATCAAGCATGAAGGGATGCAGGTGGCTCGGGAGGCCCAGGTGAATGACCCTCAAAGCATAATACGGACCCAGTGGCATGCGTCCGTGGGGGGATGCATGTTTTCGAAAAGCCTTTCTCCTCGATACCGGCGTATCGTCGTCTGCTGCGGGCCTCCGTGTTCAACAGTATACGAGGAACTGTGTGTAGGAAACATTTGAACTCTTCTTTCTTAAGCAGTAACTCCATTTTAGGCTAAACATTTTGGTTCCAAATGGTTCAAATGGCCCTGAGCACTTTGTGACTTAGCATCGGAGGTCATCAGCCCCTTAGAACTAAGAACTACTTAAACCTAACTAACCTAAGGACATCACGCACATCCATGCCCGAGGCAGGATTCGAACCTGCGACCGTAGAGGTCGCGCATTTCCAACGTGAAGCGCTTAGAACCGCTCGGCCAACATTTTGGTAAACACTGAACCACCCTAATAAGTTACAGATCACAAACTGGAGGAAAGTAGTAGCTGTAATAATAGTGTCAGAATGACATTTGAACATAAATATGTAACACTAAGGTATATATTTTTTGGTTAGTAATTTTATCATTTCAAATTCCCTAATCTCAAAAACAGGTATTATGATGCAACAATTCTCCTAAACACGTCCGGTTATTAAAACAAGAAAAAATGTGTTTGTCCAAGGCAGAACGACATTTCCGTATTATGTACCAGTTTCATATGTTTGACAATTCATGTCTGCTGCTTGCTTATTACATCTGGCTGTGCCTAATGGCGTATTTAATGCTACAGGACAAAATAGATACATGTACCTTACGTGTGCAACAATTCGAAGAAATGATTCGTGATTCCTTGCTTCATACGATTTAGTAATGGGATAAGGTAGTTCCGAAACACATTGTGTTAAATAAATCACACATTTTCGACAACTGGTGCGCTATAATGTCCGCACTTATTTGACAGAGTTCGTCACTCATTGATGCGGAGATTTAAAACATGTTATAGGTCTGAGGGCGGACTGCTGAAATATTATTCTATTGTTGTCGTTGCGATATCCAGTCCGAAGAGTGGTTACAAGGCTACCACATCGTGCCAATCCTGTATAAGCCATCCCTGCATATCCACTGTACCCCAAACCCATCTGAACATACACCGAAGCGCCAAAGAACTGGTACAGGCATGCGTACTCAAATACAGAGATATGTAAACAGGCAGAATACGGCGGTCGAGAACGCTTATATAAGACAAAAAGTGTCTGGCGCAGTTGTTAAATAGGTTACTGCTGCTACAGTGACAGTGTATCAAGATTTGAGTTTGAACGTGGTGTTATAGTCGGCGCACAAGCGATGGGTCTGAGCATCTCTCAGGTAGCGATTAATTGGAGATTTTCCCGTTCGACCATTCCACGAGTGTACCGTGAATATCAGGAATACGGTAAAACATCAAGTCTCCGACATCGCGGCGGCCGGAAAAAGGTCCTGTAACAACGGGACCAATGACGACTGAAGAGAATCGTTCAAAGTTAGCCGGCCGCTGTGGCGGAGCGGTTCTAGGCCCTTCAGTCCGGAACCGCGCTGCTGCTACGGTCGCAGGTTCGAATCCTGCCTCGGTCATGGATGCGTGTGATATCCTTAGATTAGTTAGGTTTAAGTAGTTCTAAGTTCTAGGGGACTGATAACCTCAGATGTGAAGTCCCATAGGGCTCAGAACCGTTCAAAGTGATAGAAGTGCATCCCTATCACAAATTGCTACAGATTTTAATACTGGACCACCAACAAGTGTCAGCGTGCGAACCATTCAACGAAACATCATCGATATGGGCTTTCAGAGTCGAAGGCCCACTCGTGTAAACTTGATAACTGCACGAGACAAAGCTTTATGCCTCACCTGGGGCCGTAACCACCGACATTGGACTGTTGATGACTTGAAACATGTTGTCTCGTTAGACGAGACTCGTTTCAAATTGTATCGAGCGGATGGACGTATACGGGCATGGAGACAACCTCATGAATCCATCGACCTGCGTGTCAGCAGGGAAGTGTTCAAGCTGGTGGAGGCTCTGGAATGGTGTGGGGTGTGTACAGCTCGAGTGATGTAGGACACCTGATACGTCTAGATACGACTCTGACAGGTGGCATGTACTTGAGCATCGTGACTAATCACCTGAATTCATTTATGTCCATTGTGCATTCTGAGCGACGTGGACAATTCCAACAGGACGATACGACACCCCACACGTCCAGAATTGCTACAGAGTGGCTCCAGGAACACTCTTCCAAGGTAAAATACTTCCGCTGGTCACCAAACTCCCCAGATATGAACATTATTGAGCATATCTGGGATGCCTTGCAACGTGCTACTCAGAATAGATCTCTGCCCCCTCGTACTCTTATGGATTTACGGACAACCCTGCAGGGTTCATGGTGTCAATTCCCTCCAGCAGTACTTCGTACATTAGTCGAGTCCACGCCATGTCGTGCTGCGGTACATCTGCGTGCTCTCGGGGGCCCTACACGATCTTAGGCAGGTGTACCAGTTTCTTTGTCTCTTCTGTGTACATACTGTATTCAAGGCCTAGCTTATCTATACTAGTTTTACTCCCTACACTTTCCTCCATTACGAGATTGACCGTTCCTTGATACTCAGGAGTCTTCTAGTCATTTGTTCCCTTCCTTCAGTCAAGCTATGGCGTAAATTTATTTTTTCACGAATTCGATTCTAATCGTCAGTGTTCTGTAAAAACTATATCCTTTTCTTGTCTGGACTGCTTACAGTCTACAAATACATTCAGAAAACACTTTCTTAACATTTTGAATTTATATTCAATGTTAAAAAATTTCCCTTGTTCAGAAATGCTGTTCTGGTTATTACCACTCAGAATTTTACAGTATCTGATAAAATGTATCTGGACACCTGTTAGTGGCCGTTAATATGGGGTGGTGTCCACTCTTCGCCTTTATAACCCGCTTGAACTCTGCTGGGGACACTTTCAATGAGGTGTCTCAACGTATGGGGAGAGATGGCAGACTATTCTTCTTCAAGAGCCAAAGCCAGAGGAGGTAGTGGAGTTGGCCGTTAGGGTCACGAGGGAAGTCGACGTTCTAACTCATCCCAAAGGTGCTCCATTGTGTTCGTGTCGGGACTCTGGGCAGGCCAGCCGATTTCACGGATTTTATTGACAATAAAACATTGCCCCACAGACGCAGATTTATGACAGGGCGATTTCACACTGACCAAACAGTTACCGTCTCCGAACTGTTGCTCTACTGAACACAGTACAGAATACTGTAAAATGTGTAAATGTCCTTCGGCATGTAGCATTTTCTTAAGCGCAATAAGGGAATCAATCACAAAATCACCCCCATACCGTTGTACCACCTCGTCCATACTTCTGCTGACTCTACTCATAATGGTAGGTAACGCTCTCCAGGCATTCGCCAAACCCAAAACCTTCCATCGGATTGCCACAGGGTACAGCGCGATTCATCACTCCAAATCACTGGACTCCAGTCATTCTCTGTCCAGTGACTCCGATCTTTACACAATTTGAAGCGTCGCTTAGCACTGACTACAGAAGCGTGAGGTTTACAAGGAACAGCCCGACCACTGTACCACATTCTTCATGACTCCCATCACACAGCTGTTGTGCTGGATGGACTGCTGGCAGCACTATGGAACTCGCGATTGATTGCTTCCGCTGATTTCATGTGATATTCTACAACCATACCCCGCAGATGGTTGGTTGGTTTGAGGGACTGAAGGGACCAAACTACTAGGGCCAGCGATCCCTTACCCCGCAGTGCTCTATGGTTCCTGTCCGTCAGTACTTGAGGTATGCTTGGTCTTGGTTCAGCTGTGGCTCTACCTTCACTTTGTCACTTCATAGTCAAATCTCCAACAGTCGATCTGGACACATTTAGAAGTGCTGAAGTGTCTCTGACAGATTTTATACTTATGTGTCATCCAATGAATAGTCTATGTTCGAAGTCACTGAGCTTTCCTGACCTGCCTCTACTTCTGTACTGACAACACAATATCCATCGCCTCCTTTTGTGCCAGCGTGTTCACCTGTCGTGACATCTAGTGGTCAATTCCGCCTTACATGGAGGTGTCCGAATATTTTTGGTCAGACAGGTATATCCCCTCTGCTTCAGTCAACGTCAGTTGCTTTGTTATCCAAATAGGAAAAATCATCTGTTACCTTTTGTGGAGTCTTGACTGTAGGAAACAAGGTTGGTTCAAATGGCTCTGAGCACTATGGGACTTAACAGCTGTGGTCATCAGTCCCCTAGAACTCAGAACTAATTAAACCTAACTAACCTAAGGACATCACATACATCCATGCCCGAGGCAGGATTCGAACCTGCGACCGTAGCGGTCGCACGGCTCCGGACTATGTGCCTAGAACCACGAGACCACCGCGGCCGGCAGGAAACAAGAGAGAGGATGTTATGGGTGGCCATTATTCTCTTTCTACAACACAAATGCATTCGTGGATTAACACGGTTTGTTATTTACGTGAACAGATAGCTGCTACTTAACTTGGCAGAGGCCATGTGTTGTACTACAAGCTCTTCAATAATAGTCCACATTAGCCTCACTGCTGGTGAAGTACAAGTCCCACTATAAATACTATTCTGCTGACTTTGTACAGTCATAGGCTAAGTCCGCTCTGCGAATGAATGACAGATGCCAAACTAGAATGAGTCAGTGAGAGTGACTGAGCTAGTGACTGAGGCTCTCCAGTCAGCGGCGGCGATCTGAATACTTGCTGTCGAGAGGGCGTTGGCGGCTTATTGCTTGCGAGTGTGTCTTTGTCCTCTCTCCTGATAGGCGCGCTGGATGCAGCGCCTACTATCGATCTTCGCGCAACATCTTTGCCGACTGTTGTGCCGGCGACAGCTGACGCTAGCGTACTTTTAGTGTCGCATTTCCTAGAGTAATTCAACAAGCATCACCTGATTTAATTCAGTTGCACTTCATTGCTTACGGTTTATATTTGTTGACGCTAATCTTATAACCTCTTTTTACAGTAATCCTCTATTGCATTGAATTGATCTTCCATGGCCTTTGCCGACTGTCAGAATTACAAATTCTTTGGCATACGTAAACATTTATAGCTTTTCTTTTTTAATTTTAATTCATTTTTTTTTTCAAATTTCTCTTTGGTTTGTTTCAATATTTGCTGTGTGTACAAACTGAATGATTTAGGAAATAGGAGACAAAACTGTCAGCCTCCATACTCAATTGCTGACTGCCTTTCATGTACTTTGATTCTTATAAATGCAGTCTGGTTTCTGTACAAGTTGTAGACAATATTTTGCAACTTGTATTTGATCCATGACAATTTCAGAAATTGATAGACTGTATTCCAGCTATTACTGTCAAAAGCTTTCTCTAAATCCATAAGTACTATACATCTGGACTTGCCTTTCTTCAACTTATCTTCTAAGATAAATCGTAAGGTCAGTATGCTTCAGGTGCTCTTATGTTTTACTGTAACCGACACTAGTCTTTCCTGAGTTCGGCTTGTATGAGACATTAAAACGATGGTTCGATGATATTCACGCATGTCAGCGCCTGCCTTCCTAGGAATTGGGACTATTACATTCTTATTGAAGTCTGGAGGTATTCACCTGTCTTGTATATGTTGAATATATTGTTCCAATATATCTTTTGAAAAAAAAAGTCGCCATTTGACTGTATTTATTCATTTAGTTCATGCAATCATGATTTTGGCATTGTAGCCGGTTTCAAGTTCAATCGGAAATTTAGAAAAAGACCGACTAGATTAAATGATATATCATCGTCAAAATAACATTTTCCTGATTTTACGAACGTGTCGTCGTATTAAAGGATATCATTACATGTTATATACACGCAATATGGCAGCAACAGTGCAGAGCACATAAACTTTAACGAACTGCAGTACGTGTGTACATTGCAGTGACTTGCATTCATCACGTCCACATACGATTTCGGCCATACTACGTGTCTCTGATGTGTACTCACATTTTGTAATACGACGGCAGGTATATACAAGGTGACAACTATTGAACTATTTGAAATAAAATCGTCATAACGTCTGAACGGTTTGCGCTAGGACGTTCAAACCGCACGGTTGGCGCGGAGCATCATGTGAGTTAGTATTCGCATAGGCACACGCCTTATTGTTGTTTACATTTACACGTGACAGCCGGCCGCTGTGGCCGAGCGGTCCTACGCTCGTCAGTCTGGAACCGCGCGACCGCTACGGTCGCAGGTTCGAATCCTGCCTCGGGCATGGATGTGAGTGATGTCCTTAGGTTAGTTAGGTTTAACTAGTTCTAAGTTCTAGTGGACTGATGATCTCAGATGTTAAGTCCCATAGTGCTTAGACCCATTTGAACCATTTTTGCACGTGAAAATGGTACAGCGTACCTGAGCGTATAGTGCTTGTGAAGACCTACTATGCGAACCATAACAGTCCAACTGTGGCTCAAAGTAAGTTTGCGACCGAGTTCAGTCTGAAAACAACCGGTCCTAGTGTGGTAACAATCGCCAATTAGATACGCAAGTTCGAAAGAACAGGTAGTGTTTGAGATGACAATGTTGGCTGTTTCGGTCGCCCAAAAAAGGGTAAAAACGCCTCAAAACTTCGAGAAGACACGGGTTGTGTTTCAAACCAGCCCCAGGAAATCGATCGGACAAGCTGCACAACAGGTGGGAATCAACCGGGAGGCACTGCGACAGGTTGTTGTTGAAGACCTGCATCTCTTGCCGTACAAAATTCAGATCCGTCAGCCATTAAGCTCCAGGGCCATGGAACAGTGGTTATGTTTCGCCCATACTATTGTCCACAGAATTGACGAACAGGACTTCGATGTGGATATGGTTTGGTTTAGTGACGAAGTATACTTTCATTTGACCGAGCGAGGTGGCGCAGTGGTTAGAACACTGGACTCGCATTCGGGAGGACGACGGTCCAATCCCGCGTCCGGCCATCCTGATTTAGGTTTTCCGTGATTTCCCTAGATCACTCCAGGCAAATGCCGGGATGGTTACTTTGAAAGGGCACGGCCGCCGTCCTTCCCCATCATTCCCTAATCCGAGCTTGTGCTCCGTCTCTAATGACCTCGTTGTCGACGGGACGTTAATCACCAATATCCTCCTTCTCCTCTACTTTCATTTGGATGGGTTCGTCAATAAGCAAAATGGGCGCATTTGGGGAACTGAGAATCAGCATTTTGCGATCGATAAGTCTCTGCACCCTCAACAGGTGTGCGATATCCAGTCACGGAATAATCGATGCGATATTCATTGATGGCAAGGTGATTACCGAACGGTACGTGAAGATGTTGGAAAATGATTTCATCCTCATTATCCAAAGTGACTACAAAATGTGGTTCATGCAAGATGGAGCTCGACCCCGTGTTTGATGTCGTGGAGGAGCACTTTGAGGACAGCACTGTGGGTCTGAGGTACTCAGAGGCCACTGTCATGGGCCTCGACTGGCCGCCATATTGTCTTTTTTGTGGGGCTACATTAAAGACAAAATGTAGAGCGATAACCCCAAAACAGCCATCCAAGAGGTTACCGACAGCATCGATACTCCGACACTTCAGCGGGTCGTGCAAAATTTCGCTATTCGACTGCGTCACATCATCGCCAATGATGGCAGGCACATCGAACACATCGTAACCTAAATCCGAATATCTGTAGTGACGTTTACATGTTGAATACAGTGTGTGCACGCCGTAGTTTGTAACCGAGCGGTGCTAGGCGCTTCAGTCTGGAACCGCGCGACCGCTACGATGGCTGGTTCGAATCCTGCCTCGGGCGTGGATGTGTGTGATGTCCTTAGGTTAGTTAGGTTTAAGTAGTTCTAAGTTCTAAGGACTGATGACCTCCGATGTTAAGTCCCATAGTGCTAAGAGCCAAGAGCCATTTTGTAACTAATTTACGTTTTTTTATATAGTTAAATAATTGTCACCCTGTAAAGTGAGATAACTGTTATTTCGACGATGTCGTGTCGTTTAGACAGGTCGGACATTTTTTTGAAGTTTCAGCTTGCGCTGGACAATGGCTACAAATCAGAAATCATGATTTCGTGAGTTAAGTGAATACAATTCTACAGATAAATGGCGAAAATTTTTTTCAAACAGTTCTGCATGACTGTGGTCTCTCTCGGAGAAGACATCATAAATTTCGGAAAATGCAAGTTAAATATAATTGGTGTCTTTCGTTATCAGAACCGTACGGACATATGCACATAGTAATAAACGACCGGTTAAAACCATGTATTAATTAGCAAAGAGAACTCCTCTTTCTGTAACTTACTGCTCTTCATATTTTATCGGTGTAAATAATGGTCCAAGTCTTATCTTCATCAGTGCATCAAAGCCCGTAATGCATTTGTGTAAAAAAGAAGTTAGACTTAGAATTCTGTTTGTTTACACTTTGAGATCAGTCGCTTAGCTCCAAGCAGTATTATGTCAAAACTAGCAGCTTGTTTGTGCTCTACTGCAAACACCTGCTATGTTATAGACTTCGTATACTAGCTCTAATTAATATATCCTTATATTTGCGACCCTACTCTAACAGTATGGTGGAGACCGCAAGACATTATCAAAATTCGAAAAGTGGTTCTTGAAATTTCTTTACTAGCTTTTCGCGAGATATTTCACATCTTTCCTCGGGTGCGCCTCTGTTCTAATTCCTGAAATCCCCCCCTCCCCCCCACTCTCCCACTGTGATGCAAACCTGTTACCACCTTAGGTGGATTCCTTTGTTTATACTCGATATCCTCTCTTAATCCAGTCGTTCACACAGCCATTCCGAAACACGTTCTGGTGTTCGATGTCCAGGATGTGGCCTATGTACCCTTCTAACGAGTTTCAGCCCATGCTCGTGACGTATCATTTGTTTTACGCAACATGTGAGCGTTCTCAGAGAGCCACGGAGAACGGCTTTTGGAATACACCCTCCTAATCTACGTCACTGTAGACGCGTGGCTCGCTTACCCCCATCTCTCGTTTGATAACATAAGTATCCCTAAATTAGGGCCACTTCCCTTTGCTTATATGGAAGGAATAAATGTGTATTGTTGTGCAAATAACGTGTGACTCCGGATCGCCATCGCGTAAATCCAATTAACGCACCTGCCTTCCTGCTGAAGTAATGTTACGAGCGCATAAACGGTTCGGAAACTTCGTAAGCTCCCACTGTGCACAAATGTCGCAGACTATACGAGTCTCTTTTACGATAAGAACGCTTTCTTATATCACGTGTCCTTTTCTGAATGGAGAATATGTAGCTATAAAAACGCAAAATAGCAAATCCTTAGGAAAGCAGCAACCGAGGAACTAAACATCGAAAATGCAAATTAGAGAGCAACAAAAATGCTACGTGTTCAACGTATGGAAGTTGGAGCTTATATTTGCAGCCTTTGACACTTTTATGTTACTATACTAAAGGCTCAGGTCTTTAATTATCTGAGCTGTCTGATCATTTTCTATACCGGTAAGGGAGGATACCTGATCGTTTAAATCAAACGAAGACGATGCCACTGTTGGAGAGAGAATTTTTCGGCGGTATACAATGACTTCTTTCATGCAGTAAATATGTATGAGGAGCGTAGGTATTTGCAATGGAGACGTGTGAGGTGGGATATCATGTTTCTGTTTTATGACGATAGAAGGGGAAGGATGAAACCGAGTGCCGATTCAAGGCGGCAGCCGAGATTAAAGTCTTCAACCGAAAGACAGTTTATGTCTTCAAGCGAAGGGCGAGTCGCCATGAACAGTGTCACATGCCCTCACTCAGTGAGATATTGTGGAGTGACTTGGAATTTAATCCAGGAGATTGGAGCAAAGCATGTTTATCAGGAATTGTACGCCACTTCCCGTCCTGCCCTTTTTAGCCAAATGAAGCTTAGAAATATCAAAGGTGCTAAGTGCCAAATCTGACATTTGTCAGGACTATGGGGAAACAGCATATCTTTGTTTGTTCATAAATGATCTGAATCTAAAACATTGAGAAGGTATTTTGATGCCACAGAATTATACTGCTCACCGTATCACCACAAAAAATAGTGTGACAAATTAGAAAATAAATACTTTATTAAGAACATTCTAACTGCCGGGCTAGAAAACAGACTGGCTATACGTACCAGTAAGGAAGTGATTCTTGCAAAGAAAAAAACAACCATCCACTGTTAATAATGCTATTTATTTACACAAATGGTGCTGTTACAGTTTCGAATCCAATGGTCCATCTTAATACGGTTGTTCACGCTTATATTAAATTTGGTGATGTTTCCATTAGTTGTTGACTGATTATTAACAGAGGCTGGTTTCTTCTTTGCACGAATAGACGTGTATTTTTTCAACGGCCACGTTCTCAAAGATATCAGTTTTCTACAAAACGGCAGGGAGAAAGTTTTTGTTCCAAGTACCATTAGCAGTAAGGCACTACGTCTCATTTTTGTTAATAAAACTGCCGAAATACAGCATTAAGCTTTTAATTGGCAGAACTATAGTCAACAAAAACCATTTCTTGTATCTTTCAGATTTTGGAACACCAGAGTAAAGCAGAGCTTGGCACAAAGTCCACCCGCCATCCATCCATCTACTAACGCATGTTTAAAAGATTTCCTTTATGGTTTGGCACCTGGATCAAGTGTACACACACACACACACACACACACACACACACACACACACACACACACATATATATATATATATATATATATATATATATATATATATATATATATATATATATATATATGCCCTCGCACGTACGCACTACACTTGTATTTCCATTATCTTTGTCGTATTTGTATTTCATTTATTGCCAATTATGTACATATTATAGGCTTTAAGGATTTACGCAACCACTATTGCTCTTATGATATAAAATAAAAAGAACTACGCCAAGTTCTGTGAACAACGTACCCTACAGTTAATGTTTTGATTCATGAAATCCGCTCACTTAGCTTATGGTGAACATCCAATACTATCAGGAATAACTAGCATATAAAATATACATATTTCAATATGACTATTATTTATCTGCAGAAACTGGTAGTTTCATATATACCGGCTGATCAAAAACTCAGTATACATTTGAAAACTTAATAAATCACGGAATAATGTAGATAGAGAGGTTAAAATTGACACACATGCTTGGAATGACATGGGGTATTATTACAACAACAACAAAAAAAAAACACCCCATATTGCTAGACGCGTGAAAGACCTCTTGCGCGCGTCGTTTGATGATGATAGTGTGCTTAGCCGCAACTTTCGTCATGCTTGGCCTCCCAGGTCCACAGACCTCAGTCTGTGCGATTATTGGCTTTGGGGTTCCCTGAAGTCGCAAGTGTATCGTGATCGACCGACATCTCTGGGGATGCTGAAAGACAACATCCGACGCCAATGCCTCACCATAACTCCGGACATGCTTTACACTGCTGTTCGCAACATTTTTCCTCGGCTACAACTATTGCTGTGGAATGATGGTGGACATATTGAGCATTTCCTGTAAAGATCATCATCTTTGCTTTGTCTTACTTTGTTATGCTGATTATTGCAATTCTGATCAGATGAAGCGCCATCTGTCGGACATTTTTGAACTTTTGTATTTTTTTGGTTGTAATAAAACCTCATGTCATTCCAAGCATGTGTGTCAATTTTTACTTCTCTATCTACATTATTCCGTGATTTATTCAGTTTTCAAATTTATAATGACTTTTTGATCACCCAGTAGTTACGCCGATACAGGGCGTAACTGATACTACTTATGTGTACATTTGTAAAGACTTGATCCAGTTTATCTTCTTGAACAGCAATTCCACCACTGTTTAATGTGTTATCAACGTCCACACACAAGAACATATCCTGGATCTGAGCGCGGCGGGGGCGAGGAGGGGGGGGGGGGGGGGATTTGAGGGTCGGGTGTGTTGCGTGAAATAATAGTTTCTTCGAGGGTAGAGAGAGAAGGAGTTATGGAAAAGAAGTTAAAAGGTATTGAATAACTGTGTTTATTAATCAACAGCTTCCTTTATAAAATATACCTACTTCCAACATTTTGCCTGAGAGAGTGTTGTTTGTATTAGAGTTGTACACATTACTTTGCTGACAAGCAGATAATACTGAGATACATTCTAAGACAAAACAAACAACGCACCACGAAGGAATTATCCGAACGGGACTGAAAGCGGTGTATGTAATGCAGATATACAGACAACCCAATGAGAAAAATTGGTTGATTTATTCCAGAGAAAGAGGTTCACAAATTGATCAACTCAATAACGCGTTGGTCCACCTTTGGCCATCATGCAACCAGTTATTCGTCTTATCACTGATTCATGGAATTGTTGAATGTCCTCCTGAGGGATATCGTGCCAGATTCTGTCCACCTAGCGCGTTAGATTGTCACATTCCCGATCTGGTTGAAGGGCCCTGTCCGTAATGCTCCAAACGTTCTCAGAATAACGTCAGCATACCATTTTGCTGTAAGGGAGCCGCTGATGGTAACAAAAAAGGCCCTGATTTGAAATTAAACGGCACTGGAGATCATCACTCTTGGTCGTTGCGCCGTATGTCGGGCGACAGTCAGCTTGGTACCCCACCGCTGTCTGGGACATCTCCCAGACGTCTTCGACCTGGAATTTTATATACTAGAGAACGAGGATGAAATAACGCATCCACTCTTGTCTCCAGAATCACCAGATTTCTGTATTATTAGCCTTTTGTGGTCTAATTGGGAGAGAAAGATGCGCGATGGCTATCCCTGTACTGAAGGAAGAAGTTGCTACTATATTGCAGGAAGAATGGCATGAGATTCCCTCGAAAACCATACATGACCTATATTTATCCAATGCGAGACGATTGGAAGCTGTTTTGTAACAGGTTTTCTACACCGTATGAAGCATGGTAATGTGTTGCGTGCCGCGCGGAGTGGCTGTGCGGTTTGAGGCGCCATGTCACGAATTGCATGGCCTCTACCGCCGGAGGTTCCAATCCTCCGTCAGGCACGTGTGTGTGTGTGTGTGTGTGTGTGTGTGTGTGTGTGTGTGTGTGTGCGTTGTTCTTAGCATAAGTTAGTTTACGTTAGATTAAAGTAGGGTTTAAGTCTATGGACCGATGACCTCAGCAGTTTGGTCCCTTAGGAATTCACACACATTTGAACACGTTTTTGAACATGTGTTGTGTTTGTGGCGTTTCCATATTTTTGTCCGCCCGCTTGTAGGTGATCTGTCTCAAAAGGTAGGTTCAATAATTAGCGTTGCGCTATTTACACGTTACACGACTGTTTTCACATCATGCACAGACTCTTGATCTGTCTGATGAGGATTTTTAGAAATACTGCATACATTACTCGGCGTCTTCACGTGACCCGATAATTGCAGCCATGGTCCACCAGAAAAAGAGAACTTCGTGATGCATCTCCCGATAATGCACAGACTGGAATAATAACCGTATGAAGTCACGAAATCGAGCAACAAACAGTACCTGATTTGGTCGGTCGATG
Source organism: Schistocerca gregaria (assembly GCF_023897955.1). Taxonomy (NCBI): domain Eukaryota; kingdom Metazoa; phylum Arthropoda; class Insecta; order Orthoptera; family Acrididae; genus Schistocerca; species Schistocerca gregaria. The sequence continues at coordinate 477,260,722 of NC_064926.1, forward strand.
CAGTACAGCTGCTTTTTAAGGTTTCAGTTTGAGCTGGTGCAGAGATTTGTATGCAGATGGTGTTGGAACATCAATCTGGCGCTAAACTGCACAACGATTTCGTCGGACTTCTTTTCCAAGATCACTCGCAGCTCGTATAGTTTGCCGTTACCAAAGTCTGAGGTAGCCGTTTGGAGCGCAGGCGACAACCGGAGCACGCTTCCGAGGGGGAGTATCTGTTTCCCCACAGGAGTTAGAAACAGCGCTTGCATCGGGTGGAGAACCCTACGACCCCCGTGACAGATCATGCGTGCACTATGTGCAGGAAGGGGCTACTATAGTAGCGGAGTACGAATGGTGTGCACATGTCGTTTTTTAGGATGGGTCCGCTAATATACTTGGGATTTCAGACAGGGGAGAATACTATCTCTCACGACGGTCTGTTATAGGATTTCGCAACTTGTTTTATGGCAGCATATTATGATTTTTTTTTTGTCATCAATCTTCTGACTGGTTTGATGCGGCCCGCCACTAATTCCTCTCCTGTGCCATCCTCTTCATCTCAGAGTAGCACTTGAAATCTACGTCCTCAGTTATTTGCTGGATGTATTAAATGGTTCAAATGGCTCTGAGCACTATGGGACTTAACATCGGAGGTCACCAGCCCCCTAGACTTAGAACTACTTAAACCTAAGGACGTCAAACACATCCATGTCCGAGGCAGGATTCGAACCTGCGACCGTAGGAGTCGCGTGGTTCGGGACGCTGGATGTATTCCAGTCTCTGTTTTCCTCTACAGATTTTGCCCTTTACTGTTCCAGTACCATGGAAGTCATTCATGTCGTGACAGATGTTCTATCATCCTGTCCCTTCTCCTTGTCAGTGTTTTCCACATATTCCTTTCCTCTCCGATTCTGCGCAGAACATCCTCATTCCTTACCTTTCAGTCCACCTAATTTTCAACATTCGTCAGTAGCATCACATCTCAAATACTTCGATTCTCTTCTGTTCCGGTTTTCCCACAGTCCATGTTTCACTACCATACAATGCTGTACCCCAGAAATACATTCTCAGGAATTTCTTACTCAAATTAAGACCTATGATAGATACTAGCAGGCTTCTCTTGGCCATGAATGCCTTTATTGCTATTGATTAGTTATTTTACTGTCTAAGAAGTAGAATTCCTTAACTTCATCTACTTCGTGACCATCAACTCCAATGTCAAGTTTCTCTCTGTTCTCATTTCTGTTACTTCTCATTACCTTCGTCTTTCTTCGAATTACTCTCAATCCATATTCTGTAATCATTAGATTGTCCATTTCATTCAGCAGATAATGTAAATCTTCACTCAGGATAGCAACGTCATCAGCGAATCGTATCATTGATATCCTTTCATCTTGACTTTTAATTCCATTCCTGAACCTTTCTCTAACTTCCTTCATTGCTTCTTTGATGAACAGATTGAACGCTAGGGGCGAAACACTACATCCCTGTGTTATACATTTTTCAATCCGAGCACTTCGTTCTTGGTTGTCCACTCTTATTATTCTCTCTTGGCTCTTGTATGTATTGTATATTACCCGTCTCTCTCTACAGCATACCCCAATTTTTCTCAGAATTTCGAACATCTTACACCATTTTACATTGTGGAACGCTTCTTTCAGGACTACAAATCCTATGAACGTGTCTTGATTTTTCTTTAGTCTTGTTTCCATTATTAACCGCAACGTCATAATTGCCTCTCTGGTGCCTTTACCTTCCCTAAAGTCAAATTGATCGTCATCTAACAGGTCCTCAATTTTCTGTTCCATTCTTCTGTATATTATTCCTGTCAGCAACGTGGATGCATGACCTGTTAAGCTGATTGTGCTATAATTGTCGCCCCTGTCACCTCTTGCAGTCTTCGGAACTGAGTAGATGATATTTTTCCGAAAGTCAGATGGTATGTCGCCAGACTAATACATTCTATGCACTATTTTTTTTTTTTTGCCACTTCCCCCAATGATATTAGAAATTCTGATGGAATATTATCTATCCCTTTTGCCTTATTTGATTTTAAGTCCTCCAAAGCTATTTTAAATTATGTTTCTAATACTGGATCCCCTCTCTCTTCCAAAACGCCTCCTGTTTCTTCTTCTATCACATCAGACAAATCTTCCGCCTCATAGTGGCTTTCAATGTACTGTTCCCACCCATCCGCTCTCTCCTCTGCATTTAAGCGGAATTCCCGTTGCACTCTTAATATTTTCCACCCTTGCTTTTTGTGTCACCGATGGTTATTTTGACT